>NC_079902.1:18937406-19237406 GCF_024868665.1 Triplophysa rosa
ACCACATGCTTTGGACGGGAGTCTAGGTCGAGCCCCCCCAGTGGCCACCGCCTACGGGCATGAGTGCACCGCTGGCGGCATACTCCACCTGGGGGACAACGACGTATCCTCCAGCTGTCTCAACCTCGAGGGAAGAGAGGGTGACAGAACTTTGTTTGACGTGAAACGTGCCGGAAGAGGGCATTCCAGGTCTTCACTAAGTTCCTCATGCACTTCCAGTAAACACGGCACTGGGGGCGGGCGCGGCTTGGAGCCGCGCTCAAACCCGAGGCGCCATGTAGCCAGCCGCGAGCGCCGGGAAGACAGTGGGGCACTGCAACCCAACACTCACGGCGGCCCGGGAAAGCATGGCTGACATCTCGACAGTCCGCTTCTTCCTGGGCTCGACCCCCCGAGGGAGGGAGCCCGAGGAATCGTCGGAGTCGGATGGCAGTACGATCACCCCCCGATGCTGCAAGAGACATCTCATCATCACGCATCGTGTCCGAATACGTGATTGAGGAATAAGACGGCGGACCGTCTCCTGGGGAACGGTCAGACGAGCGAGACGAGGTGCGAACGGTCCGTGAGCCAGTGGCTGGCGGATTATCGCTCACAGTAATCCTCATATCACCCTCGCTGCTTGCCGTAGCGGACGGCAGGGCCGTAGTCCTGCCGCCACGGAACGGGGAGCAAACGAGGTGGTGGCTGAGTCCCGTGGGAACACAGCCACCTGTGACGCAACGTCTGAATCGTCACCGCCCGCAGTGCGGGCAGGACGTATCCACAACGTCTGCCCCAGCGTACTGGAAGCAGGCATTGTGTCCGTCCCCCTCCTCGATGAGTGTGTTGCACCCGATTGAGGAATAAGACGGCGGACCATCTCCTGGGGAATGGTCAGACGAGCAACGATTTTTTGATTTTGGACTTTGTGGATTTACCTCTCCACCTTTTGGATTATTTACTTTTGTGAAGACCCTGCGTTTGCTTTTGGCTTTTTATTTTATTAAACTGGAATACTCAATCTGCTGTGTCTGCCTATATCTTCTGGGTTCCATCTAATACCACGTGGCTCGACTGGTGTAGTGATTATCCCTTACACCAGAGACCCGAGTTCGAGGCCGGGTCCTGACAGCAATGTTTGCAAGTTTTAAATACTGCAAAGAAAACATGTTCATTTTCATGTTTTAACAAAATTTGTTTTACCTGTATTTTAGGCAAATTATGTAAAACTTAAAACAATCATGACTACCTCCTACTAATACCTTAAAATCCTAATATAAACAGCTTTCTTTGAGGAACAGACTGTCATTTCTCACACGCTTTCTCCGGATGTGTTCCACGACTCTGGAACAATCTCCCTCTTGCCACAAGATCAGCGGATTCTGTAGTTGTCTTTAAGAATCGGCTAAAAACACATCTCTTCCGTCAACATCTGACCCATTAGTACAGTCTACTTCTTTTCTTTTCTATTTTCTTATCCCCCCAAAAATGTAAATAAATAAACAAAGGATATTCTTAGCTTCGTTACTTTGGAAGGCTAACTGAGACCAGTTTTACTGCACCTATGCATTGTTGTTCTTTTGTCGCACATATTGCTTCATTGTTTTCCCCTACTTTGTAAGTCGCTTTGGATAAAAGCGTCTGCTAAATGACTAAATGTAAAACTTTATTCAAATTCAATTTATTAAGAAATTAATATAAAACACAGCATGACAGAAAAAAACACTTGTGAGACCTTGTGAACACGTAAATCTAAAGATCTTCATGCGCACTGAGATGAAGTCATCAAGAATTCATTGAAAGTTGAATTCAGATTTCAGCTTTAGATAACATATCCATAAAACAGAAGGGCAGCAAGTGTCCCTTGCCTAAAATCACCTCTAGAGACATTGTGAAAAAAACAAGGTTTCTGTTGAAACAATTGATTACTCGTAAATGTGGGTTTATTCAAGGTTCAAGCATTGGGATAACACACACTTTTTATATTGAATCTACAGTAAATAAATGTAATTAAAGCTGTGACTATAATGCCTCTTAGCAATATTAGTTGCTCATAGTACTGCAGTGCAAACACCCTGAGCTGTTTCTAAACCATGTAACTCTTCGCAAACACTAACGTTCGTTGACTGAGAATATCAACCCAAGGCTGTTTGTTTTTGGTACAGCAAAACTCAATAATAAGTAGGGCTGTCACGATTATTAAATAATCATCTCATCGCGATTGTTTGACCTCATCGTGATGGTTTCAGATCATCGCAATTATTGCACATCTCTATAGAAGACACTAGGGGGAGCTGTAGTGCATCTGCATATTGCATATTTTAGTGTATACTGTATATTGTTACTAAAGCATGGTAATACTTGTAAAATGTACCACCACAACACAATCACTTAAAAAAAAAAAACTAAAACACATACAATTTAATATTATTTAAGCAAATCTCAGTGTGAAAACCAGTCTACCAAAATTTCATTAACACACAAGTAAAATTTTATTGTAGTCTTGCAAGTGAGAAAAAAAACAGACTAGAAGCTTTTCTATGACTGATAGTATTTTAATGGAGGCTTCAATTCACACCTGATGAATTTACTTAATTTACAAGTATTTGGTGGTTGTATTATTGACAGGTAAAAGCCTAAACCTTAAATATATGATGACCCAATTTTTTCCGATGTATTTCCAAGAAAAAACTGTCTTGTATTCAGAACAATATGGTCGTTTCAATCGCTGAATCAAAAATGTATGAGAATTAAATGTCAAAGCTCAAAAACAGACAATTAATCATCATAATCACCAAAGCCCTAAGACAGACAATTAATCGCCATAATCGCAATGATTTATTAGACAATTAATCGTCAGTCAAATTTCATAATCGTGACAGCCCTAATAATAAGAACTGTGTTCCAAAGTCTTGGGAGTTCATTCAGATTCACAGCATTATAGAGGGAGAATAAAACCTTACAACAAGTTCCCAGTCTCATCTCCAGCTAACAAAACAATCACATGCAAAACAATTCACAACAGCTAGCTACACAAAGCAAGTTTAGAAAACAGACACCACATAAGTCAGCATTGATGCAAAAGAAAAAATTGTTTTAAGACCAAGACAACAGATGATAATATTAAACGGACCAGACCGTCATCGTAATGGATTGTCTACAGTGCAGTGTTCGATGATAAATCAAAGCTTTGTGCCATTACCCATGACACCCACATGGGTATATGCACCCACAGACTGAGAGACTCAGATTTTACAATCCGACAAAGCTCTCGAGGTTCAAAGCGTTCATGGCAAAAATGACAAATGTCTTTCTTTGTAGCATCACCCAGAGTAAAAACGTGTCTTTCATCCAGATGAGAGCGGACGAGAGAGAGGATGAAATTGACTGCGGGTGGGCCCGCTTCTCGATTCAGTTTTATATAGAGGTTCAATTGTTTATCCAAAACTTTATTATCTATAAAATCTCAAAGCCACTTTTCCTTTCCTTTCTAAAAAAAAAAAAAACATGATCTTTCAAGAGCTCAAATACAGCTTATCATTTAGGTCGCCCCGGCTTTCCATCTAAGTTTCAAAGAAACGGTCTAAATCATGTCTAAATCTCCACACTACGTGCTGTGCCTCCTCTTCACAATGTCAGATAATTCATGCCTACTGTTTAACCCGAAATCCAACATGACATTTTGGGCCCTGAAATCGATCGTGACAAGTGAAAGGTGATAAGAAATGTGGAAGTGAATCTCATACGCCGTAATACCAATCTCGGGGATTTGGAATAGCATTAGAGGTTGCTGAAGGATATCAACGCTCCCGTCTATCTTGTTCTGCTTGGCTCAACACACGGGGCTAAATAAATGTCCTAAGATATTATGTGCATTCTGACATTTCCATCCGCTCTGACCTTTCACAGTCTGGTGCTGACACAGGGCCTTGAATCTTCACCATGTTCGACGTCGTACAAAGGCCGTGAGAGCGAGTAAGACAAGGTTAAACACGGTGCTCACTGCTGAAGGGGACAAATGTTGACACTCGAGAGCTTGATACAGTTGTGGTGATGGATGCTGTAAGACAGTTGCCAAATGGTTGGTCATGCAACATTTCTGACATGAACAACATTATCAGAATCACCCAAATCACCTCGAGGGCCATTATAATTTGACGTGACAGCTTGAGCAAATAATTACAGCACGACTGATTGGAAATTCACGCTGTGTCCCAACAGCATTGTACTTTTCTCTGGTCATTGGAAAGTAATTGTTATTGGGTCAATGTCATTCAGTGGCAGGACAAAAACATCTTCATTAGTTGTCTTAAACCACACACACCTTTGAGACTATTAGAGGATGATCCTGTGGAGAAAAAAGAATTCATTTTTGGTATTGCTATCAATCAATTAAAAAGATTAATCGCACATAACGTTAATGCTTTTAAATATACGTTTACATTGTAATAATTTCACATTTAATCTCCAAATTATTGTAGAAACAACAGATTTCTTTAACAACATTCTGATATTAGTACTGCAACTGATGTCTCCATTTAATTCATTATTTTTTCTTTATTTTACATTAATTAAAGCCGTTTAACATCGAAGTAAACAAGTATAACTGAGAGCTCTCATGTCTAACAGGTAGGAAATATACAGAAATTGAATCTTCAAACACTGTCTTTACAGTCTTTAATGCTAAATTCTAAATTAAATACAGAATTAAAGCTACAAAACACATTGAATTCCTATTTTCTTTTGTTCTTTGATTAACATTAATGACAGGAGTGTGTCACAGCAGCAGGCCCCCTTAAGAGCTGCCGGTCTATGCGGATCTGACCCCCGTTCCCATTTTCACAACTCTTTGCATTCATTTAGGTTTTTATTTAACACGTTGAAATCCGTGCTTACGAAAATGCTAAACAAAACGGGCTTCCTGCCATAATCTTGTGTGGTTTTATCCATTCAAGCACGAAAGAGAACTTAATACTGATACCTCTGTCTGACAGAGATTCACTGACGCAGCCTTTAGCCCGTGACTGTATACACCAGATGGAACTGCTGTCTCCTTGCCTTGTGCCGCATCCAACAGCTAGAAGCTGTCTATCTATACTGAACGCGTCAAAGCAACTGTTTCAAATCGCGCTTAAATGGTTTAAAGGCCTTTACATGAATAAGAGCAGGTTATATAATGTAACGGTAGACAAAGGATAACAAAATAAACAGATGCTGCCTTAATTGCGTTTAATTACTTTAACGCATTAAGCTGAAAAAATGTATCGCATGCGTTAACGCGTTAATGTTGACAGCCCTAATTTTGGGTTATTTAAGCCACACATGCACTTCATTGGTATTTATCCAGGGGGATCCTATTGGTATATGTAGTGTGTGTATACATTTTTCTTTGATATTGTACCAGGGGCGATTCTAGGTTTTCAATATTTTCACGAATCTCTCGGGTGAGGTGAGGACAACGGACTCAAGTGTAGACAGGGACGTAAGGGGTTAACAAGACTTTAATCATAAATAACAGACAAAACAAAAGCTCACAATGGGGGACAACAGAACAAAACATGGCAAAAGGAACGAAGACTCACTAAACTATCAAGACTAGACTAGTAAAACATTACAAGAAAGAACACTAAACTCACTGACAAAGAACTCACCCACCCACGTGACACAAACACACAAGCAATGGACCAGCACAGGGCAATGAAACATGAGGACTTTATAAAGGGGATGAAATCAAGAAGGGACAGGTGTGGGGCATGAACGAATAATTATAGCTAACGAGGAAACAGGAGGGCAGGAACAATGACGAGACACGGAGAGATGGAAGGCAATCAGCACCAGATTGCCTCTCTCCACATAAAACAAGAGGTTCTGTCACGATTCAGCCACTAGGTCAAGAAAAACAGGACAATATGGGGCAGAACCATGACACAATGAGGATATACAGTATATAAATATATATCCTCATTGGAGGCTGAGGCCACACTCTAAGCACCACATACTGCATACATTACTAAAATAAATAATTAAGAAAGAATATGCAGAAAAGCATAAAGACAAGTTATTGTTATTCAAATGAATATCATATTAATCGGTCAATCTGCAACATTTATAATTTAAAGTGACAACAACAGTCACAAATCCATATAATAAATGTCACAATCAACTGCTGAATCATTATTTAGTAGGAAAAACTTGATATGTTTCCCTGCCATTCATTCTGATTAGCACGAGCGCTGTCACTCTTGTGCATGACTGCGTGTTCATCTATCACATCCACAATATGTTTTAAATTAATAATAAAAATACTGAAGCGTCTGAAAAACGACAAAGAGCTTCTAGGTACACTTTTGTTTCCTCGTAACAATGAATAACACAGCCGCACCAGGCTAAACTACAGTAACGTAATTATCTGCCCGTCGACGTCTTTCCGGGGCTGTCAAAACTACCGTCAACTCTCTATAACTTAGGTGCAGAAAAATCATCATGAATGACACATTTCTGTGTGCTGCAATATCATCATGATAGTTTTCTAAAGTATGCCGTCATTGGTGTGAAGTGCTTTCATTTTGCTGGAGGTAACGTAAACAACTACGTTAGCGAGGGGTGAACGCAGACAAAACTTTTTTACAGTGGCTGGCAAAGGGTCTTGTATCGCTCCCACATCATATTAAGCTGCATTTATAACAAAGAATTGCAAAAATGCAGATGTCATGTTAATGCACACACCCTGTAACGTTACTCTTCTTATGACGTTCACTCCAATGTGCTGCTTGCTGTGAACTGAAGAATGCGCTAAATAACGCAGCCTAACGCCGTTTTCATAATAAGAGGTTAGAATTCTTGTGCAGATTAGGGCTGTCACGATTATGAAATTTGGCTGACGATTAATTGTCTAATAAATTATTGCGATTATGACGATTAATTGTCTGTTTTAGAGCTTTGCCGATTATGGCGATTAATTGTCTGTTTAAGAGCTTTGACTTTTAATTCTCATACTTTTTTTATTCAACTTTGAAACGACCATATTGTTCTGACTATAAAGACTATGTTTCTTGGAAATACATCAGAAAAAAATGGGTCATCATATATTTAAGGTTTAGGCTTTTACCTGTCAATAATACAACCGCCAAATACTTGTAAATTGATCAGGAGTGAATTGAAGCCTCCATTAAAATGCTATCAGTCATAGAAAAGCTTCTAGTCTGTTTTTTCTCACTTGCAAGACTACAATAAAAGTTTACTTCTATGTTAATGAGATTTTGGTAGACTGGTTTTCACACTGAAATAATATTAAATTGTACTGCAGGTTATTTTTATGGTATATGCTTTAGTTTTTTTTAAGTGATTGTGTTGTGGTGGTACATTTGACAAGTATTACCATGCTTTAGTTACAATATATACACTAAAATATGCAGATGCACTACAGCTCCCCCTAGTGTCTTCTATAGAGATGTGCAATAATTGCGATGATCTGAAACCATCGCGATGAGGTCAAACAATCGCGATGAGACGATTATTTAATAATCGTGACAGCCCTAGTGCAGATTACATTATTACTCACAATATTTTAGGGGGGCTAAGCTAGAACTTTAGGGGGGCTTTAGCTCCCCTAAAAAGGGCCTAGCAACGCCACTGTATTGTACGCTTCAATGTCTATTTAAACAATGTAATGAATGGATGGAACTGAAATTGGACAGATATGAAGATAGCACTGCAGGTGAGCAACTTTAACAAATCAGACAGAATCCCATAGCAGGAAGAAAGAAAAACGTTTTAAAGGCCAATTTTCTTTATAAATCATATTCAGATAATAAAAATTAAGTCAATTAAGCTTAAAATGAGTTTAATAATAAAGTAATTTAATAAAACTCAAGGCATTTGCACTATGTACAGTACATATCGTCGCTGTCCTTACGAAACATCGTATGCCCAAATTTGCTGTTTTCCAGAAATTGAAAAAACTCTTACATGTTTAAATACTTTGCTGACAAACACTTTTTAATACTTTTTATTGGTTCGACATTTACAAAACCCAGTGACAAACATAAAAGGTGACTTAATAGTACTGTATATGCAGTCAAAACTGTTTTGATTATTCTTTAATAATTACAGAGCAGAATAAAATGGGTGCATATGTATTGGGTTGAAACATTTAATTACCAGGATGTATTATTATTATTAAAAAAATGTATAACATCTACCAATTCAATGTTGTATTAATCTCAACAGAATTGTAAAACATTTCTAAAGGTATACATTTGGGATGCTGTCAGCTAGTGTCCAACCAAGCATAACAGTGTACATTTTCTAGAATCACACTATGCCGAAAAGATGAATGGGATGATAAATGAAACATGGCAACAATTTGTAGAGCAGAGTGGGTATACCGACGAAATGCGAAGCTAATGTAACGTGATTGAATATCATCATTAGTCAGCAGTGGAAGTTAGTGAACTCAGCTGCACCTTACAAGAAGAGATTCAAGAAAAAAGAGAGGTGAAAAAAAGGAACAGAGCAAAAGAGAGAGAATCCAGCAAGAAGGAACAAAGGATGCGGAAATCAAAAGGGAGATTTAAGATAGACGAGCGACAGTGAGAAATATGGCGATATCAACAGGAAGCAAAGAAAGAGCAAAACAGGGTCAAAAAACACATATGCAGGGGTACGACACACATCTGTGCTGAAGGATTACTGCAGAAAGAGGTCAAGAATTGTGAGCTATTTAAAAGCCGCTGCACCATACATACCACGCAACTGTGCTCATTTGATAGATTTAAATGATAAGTACAATGCAAATGTGCAGTTTGCCGGTCATTATTGCAAAGATAAACCCTGACAAGACATGGAGCAGAGGGGTCTTATATCACTTTGAAGGGTTTACTTCATGAATAAATATGTGGACATTAAATATTTTAATTATTTTACAATGGACCAATCAGAATCAAGTATTCATGCAACCTGTAGAATAACGTAAAAATCAAAGCAGAGAATAGAGACAGGAAAGCAAAGTCGAACTAACCACAATTCTCCTCATCTGCCTGATTCTCGCAGTCATCCACACCGTTGCAGTGTAGCAGCTGAGGAAGGCAGGTACTGAGGTTTCCACAGGGGAAGTAGCCCAGTGGGCAGTGTGCCCGGTCCTCTGATACATTAAACATGGTCGACACCACTACAAGAGAACGACACAAGAAAACAAAGAAACTCAGCTTTATAGAGTCAGTCTCAGGTGCTGTCACTTCTATTTCATGTGTTTGACAAGCTGGGCTGTTTAATTTCTTTCATGTTACGACACAAAAGATGGTCTCCATATAAGAGCATTAGTCGTAATGTCAGACTTAGTTCAGGCATAATGGAAAGAATAACAAAAAATGACAATATGCATGAATACAGCTCTTTCATCAAACAGAAGGATATTATTTTCCTCTAAATTGATACAAACCTTTTCAAAAGTCTAAGCTCTCAAATTTGTTAAGTTATCTGATCATCTCAGAGTTGATAACACAAAACTACTTTTCTCACACCCTTTCTATATGAATGAAATAACTGTGCGTCCTCCTCAAGGCAACCTATAAATCCATGAATAAACACCCCAACATTGGTAGTATTGTGTGTCATTGTGAAGAATTGCCATATTGTCATGGTTCTGCCCCACCTTGTCTTGCTTTTCTTGACCTAGTGGCAGAACCATGATAGAACCTCTTGTTTTATGTGGAGAGTGACGTTTTGTCCCTGTTGGTCTTCCACTCTCCGGTGTGGCGTCTCTGTTCCCGCCCTTTCGTCTCCTCGTTATTGTTTGTTAATTAGTTCAAGTCCTGCACCTGTCCCCTCTTGATTTATCCCCTTTATAATGCCCTTGTGTCTTCTGTCTCGTGCTGGTTCATTGTCGTTTGTCTGGTGAGTGCCTGTTCTGTGTTAGTCTAGTCTAGTGTAGTCATTTATAGTTCATGTCATGTCATGTCATGTCATGTTATGTTTATCTTAGTCTTGTTAGGTGTATTTAGTCTTAGTCCTGTCCTGTTGGAGATTCCCCTGTTTTGTTTTGTTACCCCCACGTGGGTCTTTGTTTTGTATTTATATTTTATTAAATGTCTTGTTAACCCCTTATCCGCTGTCTGCGTCTGGGTCCTCTGTACTGTGTCCTTGTTCCCTCACCATTCATGACACATATAGCTAAACCCTGAAAGCAGACAGTAGGGGAAATTTATCGCTGTGTTTTCATATGGAAAACAGCAACAAAGGTTTAGACTGAGTTTAGACAACATAGGGAGGTATGTACAATATATTACATGGATAGTGGACGTTTTAGTGAGACATCAAAGATTATAGATTAAAGTAAAAAAAATTGTATTTCATTGTCTATTTGTGATAAATCGCTAAAACCCAAACTGTACAAATGTTTTGAAGAGGAATTATTTGAATGAGATCGGATTAAAACATTGGAAGAGATAAACAGATAATATTATAAAGGATACAGACTGTCTTCTTTGAAGTGGCCTGATATCAAAAACAGAAGCCTAATGCTGTTTCACATATTTAGACTACGAAATAAACATTGTATTGATATTTATAAATACATGGAATATAAGACATAGATAACTAAGACAAATACGCGGGATTTAAAAAGCACCCTATTTTCACGCTTTTAAACTAACTACAGATTTCAAATAGATATTTTATTCAGATATAACAAAACACAAACAAAATGAATTTGTGTTTTAAAACCTACTTGCCCAGACAGTATGGGGCATTGCAGCTGCGTTAATACGCGCAGAATGATGCCGCCTAAAAGTAGGGAGGTCATGTCACTAGGATTTGACGCACAACCTCAAAGTGCTTTTTTTATTCCCAAATCGGAGATACTGTTACACCCGTTGCACTACGACACGATATACCGCCATCCTAACCTAACGACAGACCACTTAGTGTTCAATGGCTGCACCAGAATCGTAAAAACAAACTAATAATCAATTAGTCTATTAATCGATAAGCCTATTCAACATTGTCATTGTTCGCCATTTTGTTAAAAACAACAATTTAAACACTTGAAAGACTGAAAAATATCCCGCGCTTATCCGTCAAAAATGTAAGTGTTAACAGTGAAAGCAGCTGACTTCTACAAATTAAGAGTAAAATTAAATGCGTATAACCTAAATAATGAAAAACTAAAAGAGGTGCAAAATATAACTCACTTGACACCCCGCACACCAGGATGCTGGCGATGTGAATTTGCATGTCAACGGCGATTGAGAATGTGATGTTGATCCAAATGGAGGTATCCGACAACAGTTCAAAGCTCTTTGCTGTTTTCCCCGACCGTGCAAGAGAAGTGAAAAGAAAGTTGACCGAGCTTTTGGACAGGTCCGATTGCTTATTGAATTGCAAGGAGTCTAATCGCATCCAGATCAACAGTGCGACGCGAGGCGTCGGTGCGCGATGTCCTCCGGAGCGCGTACGGATTACAGAGCGCACTGCTGCTCATATAGTGATAGCGCGCACACATGCCCAGACACCTGGGGGAGGGACTACATGAACTTCAGCTCTTGATGAAAAGTGTATGGGATGATGCTTTATTCCTGGGCTGGTAACTGAAAGTTGTACGGTCAGAAGGGGACTTTGGCTATAAAAAAGAAAATAGGTGCATAGTGCAAATGGATCTCACTAATGCAACTTACAGTACATTCATTAGTGTCTGTATTGCTTGACAGCACTTTCTTAAGCACTCAAGATATGTTTCCTGGCCCTATAGACGACCTTTCCACAGGCCAATTATTCATTCATTCAATTAGTCATTCCACTGTCTCTCTCTCCTCTGTTCCCACACATCTACATGACATTTCCATCACAGTAAAGTGACACAACACCCAGAGTGGAGAAACATCATGGCCGTTTGCCCTCATGCAACAACCGAAGTCTGACCTTCACACTGTAAGCTCTGGGTCACTGAGTCAGTGGGGAAACTGTCCTCTCAATGTGCCACAGTGCCAGATGGTGTATGCTGGTAAAAGAGATTGTTGAGTTACCAAAATTAAGGCAGCACGATGCATTGATATTGCTGAGAATATATGAAATATTCTCCAATAATCATCAATATGCAGATTTATAAAATGCTAACAATTTTAGCTAATAAATTCTTCCGATTCATTAGTTTAGCTTTAATGAAAGCTATAAAATATTTAGTAACTGTATTAAAACAGACAACCTTGTCTTATTTCTTTGGGTTATGAACCCAATCCAGTCTAATCAACAGGCTTTGGTAAATGGAGTGCAACAGCGATAATAGTCTGATGACCTTTTTTATAATGTATCCTGGCATTTCTTCTTTATCTTTTCTGAATGAAGTAGTGTGAGTTTTTTTTCTTTCGGAAAGCAAATGATAAAAAGAATTGCTTGCAGATTCAGTGCACATGCAACAAAATTGGATGTTGCCCTGCTGCCACCGTTGCATATCAGTAGCATTATGATGACTAGTAATAGAAATATTCATTTTAAAAGTGGTCCATTTAGGGGACAAATTCTTAAAATTCTTGGTTCTTATCATTTTTGTTTTAAATTGTATAGTCCTTTAGTTGACATTTGACAAAAAGTCTGAATGCACCATGATTCAGTGTGGTAACTCAATAAATTATGAAAAAGTCCAAGGGTTGATGAATAAATCTTACAGACTGCTCCCTTTTCACACACCTTCTCAAAGAAACACATACAGTACAAAACAAGAGCTATAAAAACCAGACTCACATTTAATATTCTGATAAATCCTAAACCAATTAAAAAAGTATTGTAACATGTTGCTTATATGAAAAAACTGAAACTACGAAGCAAAATCACTTTATAGAACAAATATTTTATAGTGTATATACCCAAGTATACCCTGAAGCCATTCCTGTATGACTTTCTTTCATCTGCACAACACAAAAGAAGATATTTTGAAGAATGTTAATAACCAAACAACATTGGCCAGCATTGACTACCATTATATGGACAAAAAACCACTGAACCATTTCTCAAAATATCCTCTTCTGCATTCCACAGAAAGTAGAGTCATATACATACGAATTTTGAATGCCACAAGGTTGAAAAAACAATGAGAGAATTTTATTTTTAGGTGAACTATCCCTTTGACTTCTCCAAAAATCTCTCAGACTAGCCCCAGGCCATGTTTATTGTTAAGCTCTGCCATGGGAGACACTCATTAAAGCCACTCATGAATATTTCCATGCGCAGTGTGAATGATGGATTACCCATGGTTACTTCAATATTACCAAAGATATATCATAAATAACATAATGGTTTTAGATATGTGCTAAATTGTATCATACACTTCTAAAACAGCGGGGTTAAATGCATTAGCATTATTGAATTTCTGTAGACACTCTCATGTGTGTAAATGTTTTGTTTTCTTTCTTTCTTTCTTTCTTTCTTTCTTTCTTTCTTTCTTTCTTTCTTTCTTTCTTTCTTTCTTTCTTTCTTTCTTTCTTTCTTTTTCTTTCTTTCTTTCTTTCTTTCTTTCTTTCTTTCTTTCTTTCTTTCTTTCTTTCTTTCTTTCTTTCTTTCTTTCTACACTTATGCATCAGACATGCAACAGATGGTGGACGTGACATCTGAGACTAATCCATTCTGATCACGAATCAATTCTAACTGTGTCACATTTTTTATTATCTGATGGTTTGTTTCAAAGCTTTCCACATGTTTATTCACTTAACAGCTTTTGTCTAAAGCAATAACACACATCTGAATACAACAGGTGACTACTTTATCCAAAGCTGTAACTACACTGCATTTTCAATAAAGCCTGTTTCAGTTATACAAAGAGAACTCCTCTAATTGAAATTTTTTATTCATCTCTTGCTCCATAATGACTAATAGATCCGACAGACATCTATAGAAAATTAATGGGAAGGGAGAACAGAAACAGATGGCTGGGTGCCGGGATCACCTGTTACACTATCTGCTGCTGGGGATGTGAGACGTATTGTTATAGAATGTGCATGTCACTGCTTTCTCTATCGCTAAGCAACCAGGGCTAATAGAATAGAAATTGATGTTATGGCACTCATTTTTAAGTGAGAATGATTTTTCAGGAACTAATCTTGTTCAAAGTTGCATTTTCAGTGTGTATCTAAAAGCAATTGAATTGAACATTTTGATTTTATTCGCATATACAGAAATCGTGGTTCTGCCTTCAAAAATAAGCATTTTCAAGATTGGCTGCTCTGGAAAATCTTTCATTTGCATTTGTAAGAATTTACATGTAAATAAGGTCAGTATCAAACTGCAGTCGAACAAAGAGAATGAAAGAGAGAGAGAGAGAGAGTGGTTAACCGCGGAGAAACGGATAGATGTGTTGTGTACATGTGACGTGTCAAACTACAGTTAGGTAATACCAGAAGAATTTGCATCCCTTCATCAAAACAGCAGTTACTCGACTCGAGCAAGATTATAAAGAATATGTGATTTGAAATCTGTCTTCTTTGCTCATAGGACCATAGTTCTGCATCCAAGTTTTATTGAGCCAATCATTTGAGCCGTAAATGACATGTGATGCAAAACAACATGACACTGTTGGCTGATATAATGCCACAATAGTCCCAAACACTTCATGAAAAGCAGCACACAAGAATAAATATGTCAATTTCACGCTTTAAAAAGACCTTCTAAATCTGAGGAACAGTTACAAAAAAAATCTAATATGGTGTAGTTACAGAAGATTTAAGTGGGCCATGCTTACCAGCCAAACACTGACCTCCTGGGTACCATTTAGGGGATTATCTTTATGTCCATCCTTGTTTAGTCTGTAAGTAAAACCACTCCCTAAAGCACAAGCAGTCATCTTCAATTTGCCATTTGAGCCCAAATGACATAAGATTCATGCGTGTATAGCAAGATGAGATATCAGTTCCAATAATGAGCATGTCATAAGAAATGCAACTAGGTCATGAGAAAGAGGAAGGTTAAAAAGAGCACACTGTTAAGTGGTTAACTATAAATTAGCTTTTGATTATGAATTGAAATAAAATCTTAATAAACTCTTAATAAAATTAGAGTGCTCAGTAAAACCAACCTGTAAATGGGTAGTTGACAAACTAATATGTAAATTAGTTCTATGGTGTTATGGCATAATTTTCATGCTATTTTATATCATAAATATAAATGTTATAATAAAATGTAACATAACACAATGTAATATTAACAGTTGATATGTCACACCATAGGACAAGTACAATTTATTCATCAATATAATTAGACGTAAATTATATAAATATAATGCAGAAGAACAATTTTCAACACATGACAAATTTGAAAACTGCAATTATTTTCAATTAAACCAAGTAGGGAGCATTGATCTATTACAATCAATCAAAATCTTTTTTGAAATACAAACGTGCCTAAGAACATTTTTACGATGTTTAAATCCATTATCCAGGTTATTCAGTTTTTTTATGAATATAGACACACAGATTTTAACTATGCGCTTCTAACTAACTTGATGTTCGTGATTAAACGAATATTAATCACATAAAATAACTAATCTCTGCTTTATACAGGAATAAAAACACAAATAGCCATGCACG
This sequence comes from Triplophysa rosa, assembly GCF_024868665.1. NCBI lineage: Eukaryota > Metazoa > Chordata > Actinopteri > Cypriniformes > Nemacheilidae > Triplophysa > Triplophysa rosa. The sequence continues at coordinate 18,952,958 of NC_079902.1, forward strand.
TTTCATCGACTTCATCGGTGTTTAGCAATGTCTATTTTTAACTCTAAGTGCAAAAAGTGTGTTCATAAAAAAGTTCTTGATTTTACAATGAGTTTATATTAAAAACATATTTGACCTTGCTGGAGGTCAACTGACCTCCTTTAAAGTCAACATGAATTCAAAATTGAGTATTTACTTTTATAATGCAAATGTCTTGAAAGAAAGTTCAGGGTTTCATCATGAAGTACAAAACAGCAAGCCAAATGCTTGTTGGAGGTGTGTGTTGACTTAAAATAGCCTTTAACAGGTAACAGTTTAACTGGCTTCATGTTTGGTAAAATGAAGTGATCACAACACAAGTGTTATATAACTCCATCAGTTGTCAAGAGAGACATGACTGCTTTGTTCACCTGTGAAAAGTAAGTCACTTTTACTTGTCATTTCACCATTTAACTACAATAATGCACAAATCATGATTTTTTTAATGGAAGCAAAGCCACAGGTCTGCAGACATGTTTGGAAAGGTTTGAATATTAACAATCCAGATTAATGTCCTGCATTATTTTGTGTGGTTCCTAAATACCCCTTGAGGTGAAACAGAATAAAATGTCCTTTGACTGTTCATTACAACCAGTAATATTTTAGTAAGATGCAAGGAATTCTAAAGCATTTAAAAAAAATGGGTAGATTTTCGTCTCAAATGTCAGCATAAGGCATATACAATTCAAAAAATAGGAATGAAGGTGAAAATTAAACACCACATTTAGTACCATTTTCTGAAATTGGGTTTTTTGGATTTGAAACACCCAGCAGCATGTTTCTCACACTTCTGCAGCTGCCGATCGATTGTGAATATCAATAAATTCACATCAGCCAGTATTACAAATTCTCTTTAACTTTGAAGATAACACAGTTGACAAGGAAGCTCTTTTTATATTACAATTATTGGCAGAGCGTTGTTAAAGTCGTCCGGTTTTGAATATAGCACGTGGTTGTGGAAGTCTATGCTATCAGTATACTACAAAGAAAAAAATGTCATCCTAAATCTTAAAATCACGATAATAAAAAATAAGACAATAACACAATAAGTGTTGATTTTAAGTTAACTTTAATTGTTACAAGCTGAAGGTTAAAGGTCTGGAAGCATCTGCATATATTTTCATATACTTACAACAAAGATTGCTGGCATTTTTCAATATATTCAGCAGGTAGTTCAGAATGAAAATTCGCTACCAAGCCCAAACCAATAAAACCAATTTTCATAAAAACCTTTAACCTCTCACAGTGAGAATAACTGTTTGATTTGACAATGCACTGCTGAGAAATACAGAAAAAAGACACTTTACACAATAATTGCTAAGCTGGAGGCAGAACAGTCCTTTAAATCACAGCCGAGTCTGCTGTGGCAGCTTCCAAAGCAAAAGATGCTGGACATGAACTGCACGCGGTAAGTCAAACTAAGTCATACGTCTGTGTTTTGTTGGAAATCAGCGTGTACGTGCATAATGTACAAAATACGAAGGGATGATGTGATGTGATGTGTTGCTTGCTCGTGCTGTAGTTCCAGCCCACTCTCCTCACTAGTCCCACCTCTAGCAGCTCGTGCTTTTCTGGAAATAATCGTACAGCTGTATCTCTCTTTTTTTATAAATTTGATCAAACTAAATACTCTTCGAAGATATGACATATGCAATACTACTGTATAGGCACTCAAGATTAATATGAGATTGGAAGAAACTGCCCGTGATACGCAATCTTTAAAAATAGAAAGAGAGGAAAGTGCTTTAATGAAATGATATCAATACACACTCACTCCCAAACTGTTACAGCCAGGACTGCCCTATAAACACAGTTATTTCAATTATATCATCTTCATAAGATCTGAAGTTTTTAAAGGTCCAGTGTGTCATTTTTTGGAGGATCTATTGACAGAAATGGAATAGTATATGCATAACTATGTCTTCAGAGGTGTATGAAGACCATAGTTTTACATTTAGCAGACGCTTTTATCCAAAGCAACAATAGAAGCAATTGGAACAAAATAAGGACAACAAAATGCATAAGTGCAGTAAAAACTGGTCTCATATAGCCCAGCACAGTATACAAAGCTAAGTTTTTTTTAATTATTTTTTGATAGAAAGTGTAGAAAATAAATAGAAGTCATTACTAATCGGTCAGGTGTTGATGGAAGAGATGTGTTTTCAGCCGATTCTTAAAAGATGGCTACAGAATCTGATGATCTTGTAGCAGCGGGCAGATCATTCCACAAATGTGGAACAGATCCAGAGAAGGTACGTCAGAGTGATTTTTTTCCTTTTTGGGATGGCACTACAAGACGTTAGTCGCTTGCAGAGCGCAGGGATCTGGCGGGTACATAAGTCTGTACTAGCAGTGAGTGACGATATGTGGATGCCGAACCAGTAGTGGTCTTGTAGGCCAAGAGCAGAGCTTTGAATTTGATGCGAGCGACTATAGGGAGCCAATGCAACTTAATGATGAGAGGAGTGACGTGTGCTAATGAGCTATTTCTATCTACATACCCCTTGCATGGAATTCGCCATGCTTTTCTACAGTAGCCCTAATGGTCAAACTGCTCTACAGAGCGCGTTTCGTAAATACGTTATCTCCTTCATTACATCAGCCTTGATTAGAAATGATTCTGAGATAGACATGAAACAGCTTATTTAATTCATTCAAATAAATAATAAATAACTATAAATTATTCTTATTAACTGACCATATAAAACAAAGTATAAAAATGTGAGAAGGATACATTAACACATATATTTTAAAGTATAGACTGATCATTTTGATGACATTTCCACTATTGAATATATTACACAGTATTTAGCTCAATTACATCAGAAGTAACTAATTAAATTACAGAAACAATAAGAGTAATCCCTTACTTTACATTTGCAAGGGAAAAGTAATTAAATTACAGTAACTAAATACTTAGTAACTAGTTACACCCAACATTGATTGACACCCATTACATTTTTTATGATGAATGATGTACATGTGCAGGTTATGGTTATTGCCAATAATTGGGTTCACAGCAAATCACTTTTCAGGGGAACACAGCAAGGCGTCTGAATATGCAATCAGGACATAGACCGAAAGAGAATCTCTGTGTTTGTTTTGGGTGTCGAGCACAAACATGTCATTAAATAGAAACAGGATACAAGGCACCGCAGCTCAGTTAATATTCAGCCAGATGAGTCTTTGATTAAACAGATTTAAGAGCTCTCTGAAGTCTTCTGTGAAGCTCACCAACACAGGAGGCAGAAGATTTCAATACTCAAGTGTTTTGCAATTCCTTTGCGTTCGGTTTGGTAAGTGATGGACACTTGGCTCGGATCAGATGATGAAATTTAGTCTGGACTACACAGAGAACAGATTTGCTAACTCTGGTACTTCAAGAGCAAACGTTGAGATGCTGGATTGTGGGGCAGCTTTGTGTTCAAAGTTTAAGAAATGCTAAACTTGAGAAATGGATGCAAAACTAATTGTATTGGATTATATGTATTTGTGTAACTTTGAAAACGTTTAGAGAATCTCTTTTTCAAATCTCTTTTTTATTTCAGCAGAAAAGTTTCTAGTATTCAGATTCAGAACAAACCCTTGTAACAGTATATATACAGTATATATATATATATATATATATATTATTTTCATTCTATAAATCCTACAAATTTATTGTCATCTTGTGACAATGAGGAGAGGTTCTTTTTCAATATATTCTTATCTGTTTAAACTAAATTGTTTAAATAACATTGGCTTTAATTAACAGGCTTAAACCACTGAGGCCAAAGGAACAGTTCCCCTAACAATGAAAAATCTGTCATTTTTACTCACCGGCATGGTGCTCCAAACCTGATGTTATTTTATCTGTGAAACACAAAAAAAGAGTTCCACCAGCTAAAAATGCCAAAAAGCAATGCCAAAACATAAATAAAGGTCATTCATATTCAAACCAAACATGTTACACTTGTGTGCAGAAAAAAGATTAACCGTAAAGTCATCTAAATAAACTGTCTGACTTGAGATATTATCTAAGACAGCTATTGGAGTCCATTAAAGCTGAAGAACTCACAATATGGTCGAATCTTTGAGAAAAATAAGGCAATAGACCTTTTCAATGACCTCTACAAAAACAGAATAAATAATAGAATAACAGAATGAAAAACCAAGACCCTGGTTTTACAAACCAGAAACCCCCTCACATGTTTAATTTAATACAATATATCTGACCTATGGAACGTGTTTTTGTTGTTGTCTTTTCTTTCTTTCAACTGTTGACAAGAGTCTGTTACATCGCAGGAAAGCTCATGATAAGCAATTATGAAACTCTATTATCTGAGAAGTAATTACACTGCAATTTTCTTCTCTTCTTTTTCCAGCTTTGGTTGACAGGAAAATTGATCTCAAACATCAATCTGTCAGTTCAAATTCCAAGCCATGCAATTTTAGTCTGCGGCTTGATATTTGGTCCAGGTTATCTGGCCTTTCTAATATACAGGTTATTCTGACAGTATATGACATGAAGCTGCCTGTCACATCAGAAAAGAGCAAGAAAGTAGACTTTTTGCTTATACACTGTGACATATGTACAATGTCTGGCAAGGTACTGAGCTGTACTCGATCACATCTCTTAATGCTAGTTAAGTTTTACTTTAAAGGGGTCATACTGTATGACACAGCTAAAACGAATATTATTGTTTGTTTTAGATTTAAGGTTAAAAAACGCTGTATTTTCCACATACCGTGCATGTTTGTATATCCTCTTTGCCCCGCCTCTCTGAAACGCGCAGATTTTTAACAAAGCTCATGGCTCTGAAAAGCGAGGTGTGCTATGATTGGCCAGTTAACCAGTGCGTAGTGATTGGTCAAATACTGCAAGCGTGTGACAGAAATGTAACGCCTCTTACCATATTTGGAACATCAGATTCCAAAGCAATTGTACTGACACCTTACTTGCGAATACGTTTGGGTGGTCTTAGTCAAATCATACCACCAACTGACGTAGATCTGTGGGGGTGTGGTTACACGAGGCGTTTCAGGCAGGTCTGGGTGAGCATTCACTTTTACTGTAGATAGATGCATCTTTTGTTCCGACACTTTAATTTTTGCAATTTTACGTGTCTAATACATGCATGGGCAACTTATATCACACCAAAGACACAGAAAAACACGTATTCGTGCCATATGACTCCTTTAACATCAGAGGGCTGCAGAGACATGAACCGAAAAGCTCTGAATCCACCTAACAAACCTTACTAGTTGTAATGCAATCATCTGCTTGACTGTAGATGTACAGTATATACTGTGCAGTGTATACACACACCCACACATATACAGTACATACATACATACATACTTATAATCAGACAGACACCTACCAAAACTATGTTTTAATTTATTATCGTATTTTACTTTTCCCAGTAATAAACAAACCAATACTGCAACGAACCGTTGGCATAAATTTACATTTTATATTTATAAGTCTCACAGTTGATAAGGGCTATTATGATATTAGGACCTTTTTGAAGGGTGACAGCTTGGGTACATATTTTGACCATTTTTATGGATATTGTAATGTAGGGAGGTGAATAGCTTGCCAAAAATGTAGCTAATTTGTTGCCCAACACAGATGGAATGCAGGATCCACAACTGATTTTAATTTGATATTAAATCATTTATATACATTTATAAATGTTGTGAGGGTCATTGTGTCTCTTACATTATTATATGACAAAACTAGAGTAAGAAAAGTCAAGTAACTGTTCACAATTATATAGTTTCAGGCAGCTTTACAGAAAACTACAAAGTAATGTTGATAATATCTAAATGTGTATTTAAAATACATAAATACTGTATTTTATTACATTTGATACATTTTAGGGTGTGAGAATCAAACCCATGCTCTCGGTGATGCTAACACAATGCTTTACCAATCGAGCTACAGTTATTCACCCATTTTGCTCACATTTGCTAAGTTTTTGGCTTATGAATATGGGAAAACTGTGCACTTGCTAGTCACCTATAACCCTTTTAAAGACCCATCATGGCACATTAGTACAACAGTGGACGAACGTGATGTTTTAATGGCAGTCTTCCGAAACCACGGCATCTAAGTGGCAGTTTCTTTTAAAGTCCCCGTGAACCGGAAGTTGCGATTGATTTTACTTTCGTATTCTGACGCATTTCAGAGTAAAACAGAATCTGAAACTGCTCCTTCGCTCACTATTCCCTATGTAGCGGATGAAATTTGAGTCCACTATATGGGGAAGAGGTGAATGAAAATAAGTGAACGATTTCGGACACTCACGTAATATAACCTGCGTCTGTTGCGGACATTCGACATAACGGTTATATTACACCTGTGTGGCTTCATGGATTGCTTAATAAAATAGTAAAATTCATTTTCACCTTATTTGTCACGTTTTGGTATTAGTTTATAATCATTATTTTAATATATTTATTTAATATATTTAAAATAAAGCACCACTGTCTATAACATTCATTTAATCGAAAATAACTGTCAACAAGAACAAACACAAATGTATAAACGTTCATTCGTGTCATTAAGGGGCACTCTCATCCAGCTGATTCTAATCAAGCTGTCCTGCATGTTGTATCATGGGAAATAGTGAGTGAGCGAGTGTACATCGAATGTACACTCAAAATCAAAGTGCATTGTGGGTAAAAAATGAACGAATGTAGGGAATGAAGTAGTTCACTTAGGTTTCGGACACCACTACAAAATGACACCCAATATAGTGCACTATAGAGGCGATAGGGAGCGGTTTCAGACAAGAGATGTATTTTTTGTAGGCGTTTGTAGGCGTGGCTTGTTTTTTGATTGGAAGTTTAAAAACAGCTGTTTCATTTTGAAATTGCATTTTGAAGAGCAGACTGACCGTTTAAGGGGAGGAGTTAACGGATGCTCCGCCCAAGCTGTCTAACTTACTTCATTTAGTCACTAGAGGGCAGAAATGCATTTTTAGATTTTAACAGAAGATTATGAGCACATGAACTTAAAAAAAGAAAATGGCCAACATTGGTAAGCTATTTACAATAAATGCTGCAAGATTACATAAAAAATAGGAATTGTAATTTTTAATTTCACTGACTTTAATGTTTTACCAACCTAGAGCTACTGCACCAGACGGCCCAAGGCCTCAGGATCCTTTGCTCACACAAACCAAATTCAACCCATCCGAGTGCATGTGTCTCCCCACCACAGCGGCTCTTTATGTGTATGGTACAGCTAAACTAAGAAAACAGCATCCAACACAAGTCCTTGGCAAACCATAAGCACAATCGCCCAGAGCTAACATGTCACAATACTTGTAATGTGTTCAGGACTGTCTGCTGTGTGAAAAAGCGCCGTACCAGTAAACACATTTCCACTAGAAGAACTTGAGAAAACAGGAGAAGCAAGAAATGTCATCGCCAATTTTGTTCCCCGTGGGAGCAGCAGTCCATCTCAGCGTGTGTAACTGCCTGAGGGCTACATGAGATCAGTTGTTTTCTGGACTCACACTGTTTTAAACCAGTTTAATGATTCCTCACCGGTAGTCCGCCCTGTGAGATTTATTTGTAAAATCAATGCCTACACATGCAGTTTTAAGACAAATGTAATAAGGCAACACCTTTTGACAGCTAATCAATGCAAATCAGTTGACCGTTCCCAGCTTTTTAAGCGTATGAAACTGATCAGGACAACAGAAAATAAATTGTTAATATCATTTCCAGCATAAAATTACATGTAGGCCTACGTATTCCTTATAAAGAAGTTTATTCAAGTGTGCTATTATGCTTATTTTAAACTAAAAATAGGATGTACTTTCAGATAGAAATTAAACTTTGCTACTGTAAATACTTAATTAATAAATAAAGTTGTGGCACTCGTTATGTGCCGTGACGCATAGCTGACGCATAGTCTGGAACGCTATGAAGTTCGGCGTCACTTTTGAACGCGCAGGGTACCCCTTTGGCGTCGTTTTTCGACGTGAAGGGCACGCGAATTTTACCGTTATGAAAATGTATATTAGATATAATTTACAATGATGATGTTTCTGGGTTTAATTTAAGTTTAATGGCCAGCATAATTGCGTTTACATGACGCTATTCAGACAGTTTCACAGTTTGAGCAAGTAATGTAACAGTTTATTTATCGTAATATAAAACACATAATACAAGCAGCCACAATGTCGTTCAAAAATACAGATATTCCAAGGTACCAGCGCGAAACGATCGATTTGTATGAGGAACAGATCCGAAAGCGATCACCAGCCGCCGTAAATCTCAAATCCAGTGAAGGAACGACGTTCAAATATTGCCGCCAGAGGAAGTTACGTCAGCTTCGATGCCATTGGCTCTCCCGTGTCTCGTGACCGACGCGTCATTTCGTTGGCTTTGAACGTGATATGATATTGGCTCCCGCGACCGACTTCATAGCTGTTCCAGTTTATCTTTTGAATGGGAGCGACTTCATGTATTCACGAACACGCACGGCATCTTCATGTAAAGTTATTGTATGGCTTTGGTGCAAAAAGGTCTTCGAAACGAGTTGTTTGTTATATTTTGTAATGCTTTTGGTCAGTTTGTGCAATAAATACCCGTGATAATAATGATAATAATAATAATAATACTTTTAGTCGCGTGTTGTGTTTTAAATGGCTGAGAAGTGTTTAGGGTTAGGTTTAGGGTGAGGTTGGGGTTAGGTGCAACAAAATATTTAAACCATAAATAATTATGAAATGCTAAGAATTACACGCATCTCGGTCTGGAGCATTTAGCAAACAGCAACGCAGTTCCCTGTTCGTCGAAAAACGACGACAAAGGGGTACCCTGCGCATTCAAAAGTGACGCCGAGGGGCGCTGACCGAGCGTGAATATGTGACGAGTCGGGAGTGAGAATGTGTTGGTAGGACATGTAAACTAGCATGTTCCCACCTAGGCTTCGTCTCGAACATGGCATAAGCCCCAAGTATTAAATAGTACACTAACAAGTATACTGGTACAAATACCTATTACAGAAAATCTATGTAAAATAGTAAAAGTAATAAAATGAAGCTTGAATTATATTATTCTTATGGGCATGCTTTAGTAAAACAATTGGAATTTGCTGGATATCTGTGCTTAAAGCCATGCATGCATTTATGCACATACATAGACGCGTACAACTGATGAATCTCTTTCATCCCGCTAGACAATGTTGATCAGTTTAGCAAAGACTAATACTGACATCTGACACTAATGGCCAGGCTCCAGCTAAATTTATTTTTCTCTGTGCCATTAAAAATAGCTCCAAGCTTCACCAAGTGTCATTTATTGAATCTCCTGACACAGAAGGGTGTTTTTTCTGTAAGTCTGCTGTGGGTTCACATCTCTATCAGGAGCTCTACCCTTTAGGCAGCTTATAGGTGTCTAACATCACAATCTTATCTGATTCCATTTACCTGCTAGCTGATGATTAAGTCTCATTGTATTAACCTTTACCATAGCTCCAGCCACTGCCATTTCATAGTGCCAGTGTCCTTACACAAGACCTATTTTTAATGGTCTGTTCCTTGTATTACAAATTAGCAATCACAGTCATTCTGCAAGATTAATAATTGGCATTTTACATTCTCTGTTCCCAAGGCACATCAATATCAAGACTTGGATAATAATTAATCTTACAACAATAATTAGTGTGTGATATTGAAATTCAATAGGGAATTGCTTTGCAGAATTGCGGTTCATTTCTGTCCATTATACAACAATCTGCTCATTAAAATGCATTCTTTATCATTTAATATTTGTCACCTTTTATTATTGCCGCAGTTCCCTTTGAATGTTATTGAATTTTTCTTGTCTGCCCTTTTATTCAACCATCCTCTTTTGTATTTGAAATCTCATTTGCATTTACATCTATGTTGTTGACAGGGACTTTTCTTTTATAGCAACTTACAAAAAAGAGTATATATTGTGTGACACTAAGAGAGTCAAGTCTTCAAAGCAAACCACCACATGCTATTATGCTCAAAGCTGTTTTGAATGAAGTCTCAGAGGTTTTTGTGCGGTCTCCATATCAATAACGCAGTAGTGTTGCCACCTGTGCCGAGTCTCATGCACATAGTTTTCAAAAGAGTAAATGAATCGTTCATTAGGACAGCAGCATCAAAGTCCACTTGTGATTTAATCAACCTGTTTGGTGGACGGGACAGAATGAATATCACAAGAACCTTTTGAGGCAGAAGATTTATGCTTTTAATCCTTGTTTCTGAGACGTTAGATGATTAGGGCCTGGTTTCACAGACAAGGCTTAAGTCCCAGACTAAAATGAATGTTTGACCGGTCTTAACTGAATATAACTTGCCCAGAAATATCTTAAAATATATCAGTGCCATTGTTTTGTCTCGAGATGCACACCAGTAATGTATTTTTCTAAGGCATTTTTATAAAAGCCACATAAATATCTTTATTCAACTAAGGCTTAGTCCTGTTTTAAACTAAGCCGTGTCTGTGAAACCAGCCATAGGTGTTTCTTTTTAGTAGAAAACCTACTGATTCTTGAAATGTTGAGAGCTGGAAGGGAAAAAAATCACAGTCTGCATGGAAAAGCATTATATTTCTTTGTATTGTATTCATAAAGACTTTCGTGGTCTTTAATGGCAAAGGAACCAGACAGGGAGAAGTCCATTTTACACACGTAAGAGCACTTCACAAACATCGCCCACCCACCGTCTTACCCACCCACAGAAAAAAAAATCTACAACAATATTATGAAATATTTACGACTGATATAATGCTTGCAAACACAGAAAACTCAAAATACAACATTAAGGCTACTCGCAATGATTTTATATAATAAGACTGTCAGGTCAAAAATGGTAACGTCTGAAGACTAAGTTACAGTAATTTCCAGTAATATATATGTTAAAATATCTGAGTTTGCGTTTCCTCTTATCAGTTCACCTACAGCTGTGCGAGACGTTCCACTCGTTTCTCATCAGAATCAACTTCTGCACTCGATGTAACTGCAACTAGTATTACCTGCCGTGATGTTTGCACATGTGGCTGTGAGCCCTCAGCCGGGTTCACACGCGGGCAAGATAGAGATCTGAAATTGTTAATGCACCGACCCCAGGGCACCTGTCCTGAGAAAACAAGGCCACGGATGAGACGTCAGGTCCTGCGAGCTGCAGCCGAAGCCTCGCCTCCGCACTGCGGAGAGATTTGACAGATCCGCGATTATTTATTCCTCTTGAGCAGACGACAAGGAGCATATAGGTGGAACCATGTGACAACCCACACGGGGGCTTTCAGGGTCTGTGAGAGTAGAAGTTTAAAGAGAGAGAAAGTGTCTGGTTTCTCCTCAGGAGGCTGTTCGGTGATGTAGCCTAAGCATCCACCAGACAGTGACTGTCCCAGTTCTTCTGTTTCCTGCTCTCTCAATTTTTTACCGCTGCAGAAAGTCGTGCCCGTCTTGAACGCAGTGGGGGATTTCACTGTGCTTCTTTACTGTTAGATCGGGTAATTGGTAGCGCAGTCGAGGATGGGTATATGTGTGCCTGGCGTAGTGCCGGGGGTCAAGCAAATTCATTAAGTTGCCCTGATGCAGGCCTGGAGGGGGTGAGAGCAGAAGCCAGAAAACTGGAGACACGACTTTGATCAAATAAGGTCATTGACACACAGGAGTTTTTTTTTCTCCTGCAAAATTGGTGAACAAGTTATCGCTTTAATTGTATTTATTTGCACCAACTGCTTATACATAAGTGTGCTAATAGAATAAAAGTGTCCTAATAGACAGAATGATCAAAAACCGAGACCATGCAAAGTCACAGTAGTTGTAGCAGTGCTGAATTTCATGTCACTATCTGTGCATCAGACACCTGGAATGATCATTTAGACCAGGGGTTCCAAATTAGAGGTCGCAAGATGATTTCCAGAAATCGTTTTTTATTATTATAAATAGCGTATGTAATCAATAAGAGTAACAAAATATTATTTAAGTTAAAAATAAAACCAGGCAAATAAAAAGCCATCAGCCTTAGCGTGTTCAGACCAAACGCGACTTGTGCGAATGAATCGCGCTATTCGCGCGTAGTTGGACGCTTGAACATTTTGAGTTTACTCGCTTCATTCGCGCGTGAAATTCGTGTCATTCGCGCGTGAAATTCACAACAGACGCAAGCTCGAAAAAATTTAATGGCGGCCGAAACGCCCGTTGGAGCACAGTTTTGTATAAATGTAAGTTTCATTTTCACTTTCAACAACTTCTGATTGCATTTCTAGCGAGAAATTAGTATTGTAGTTTTTAAATATGTGATTAGTTATTGCAAAGATGCTATCTGTTTATAATTTAAATAGACTTAAGTTGCGCTGCTTTTCTGTTTCTCTGGGCTGCCTTCGTGCACAGACGCTGCACGTCACTACTAGAGCAAGCTCCTGATTGGTTAACGCGGCGCGAATTTTCGCCAAAGTTCAGATTATCACGCCTAGCACGCGTCAAACGCCCGAAACGCTCAATTCGCGCGAATCGCGTAATTCGCGCCGCAAGTAGGTCTATCGCGTCTTTGCATTGACTTAACATGTAAATCACTCGCGCTTAACGCTTCATTCGCGTTTGGTCTGAGCACACTATTAGGAATTTCCTCTCCCTCGATCATGACCCCTGAGGTGATTACGTCACATTAATGACATTAGCAACCGCATTAGGTTAGGTGCAGCAAGTCCATTTACAGCACCACGTTAAACAGTCCCATGTGCACGCAGATTATTTTTCAGGCTTTAAGTTTAGGATATTCTTATTTGTCGAAATGAAACGTTGATTAATATCGACCAAAGACAACGCAGGGAGGCCAGCGGAGGAGGACGGAAAAGCGCCGCTGTCAGAGGGGCCATTGTCCTCAGGTACGAAAAGAGGCACATCCATCAGCAGCACTCAAATCAGTTTGATGAAATTCGACCATCTGTAGTAATAGTTCATAGTTTATGTATAACAACAAGTAAAGAAATGAGTAAATAACTATAAAGTAATATATACTTATATATTATAAGTTAGACTGCACTCTTTGTCGTCATCATGCCCGTTTGGGTAGACTAGGTGCATGTACGCATTTGCGCGCAACGTTTGTATACTTTAACCTCCTCCGAGGATAGTGGGGGTCTCGAGTCACTGGCACTGTTATTTTGGGGGTTGCTGGCTGAAAAGTTTGGGAACCCCTGATTTAGACACAGCTGTACATTCAGACAGATCTCTAAATCTGTGAAATACAGTCTAAAGTCTCAAAATCGTTAGGAACATCATCGAGAGAGAAAAATAGGTAATATGTGTAGTAAATTTTCATTTAATATACTGAAATTAATAATTTTATTACAGTTCTATTATTTATATATTTCTATTTATTATATATAACATTATGAACCAGTTGGCTTCCTAAACATTGATTTCAATCTTTTGCATGGCCTTACTTGGTTAATATTAAAGACATCAAGACACTTTTACAGAATGATTTTATGTAGAAAACAGTAAATCACACAAAAAATTAGCTGGATTTTCAGCGGCAGGGTCTCAAATATGAGACATCTCCTGGACAGCCACAAGTATGCAACATATAAGATTTTGGCCTGAGAGAACTCACAGACCTCTAATCCTCCACGGCATGGCAAAGCTTAAAAGCATCTCTTTAGCTTTTGATATTGAAATACTTCCAGAGGCACGAGTCTCCACCTGTTCCCAGCAGTATATCAATATATAAACATAAGCAATAAAACTAAAATAAAATGGTTGCTATACATCAATAAGACGTATGGTAGTCATGGTCTAAAACAGCATATTGTAATAGGGATTAAAACAGGTCAATAACCTATGAAACAATACAAAATAAAATAAAATATACACATGATATACTGTACATGATATAGAAATAGGGCAATTTAATTTAGCGATATCAGTTTGACTAGCACCAGGAAAGAGCTTGGACACGTTTAGTAGATTTATAAACTAAACATGTCATCTCTTTAAAAAGCTCTTCAAAGCTCATGTAAATGTAATTGACCTCAAAGTGACTTCAAACCAAAATAGAAAATCCTGAAAAACATTTAAATGTATCACCTTCGAAGAAAAGCAAGTCTAGGCTCTTTACCTACTCAATAGTGGTGAAGTGTGTTGGATCTCCAGGACAGATGTGTTGAAATGATCTTGTTATGGGTGAGCAAATGGATTTCTCAGTAACAACTAGCAGTGAAGGTCAGTTTGAGGTTATGGGAAATGAGGTTGCATCATTTGCACAGCAACAAACAAGTTAGAATTCAGGAACATTATGTGAAACTAATGACAAACGGCGTTGTTCAATATCAAATCTGTACGAGTAAAGCTTGGGTGCTACTGCCCAATTCTTTTGAAATTTTATCAGTGGTTCTGACAGTTTAGTTATGAGACTAAATAGCCATTTAAATTGAGTGTGTGGATGTTGAGTGGTGAAACAAAACATCCACACAACTCTTTATAGACAGAAATGGGTATGCCGAGTGGAACAGGACAAACATTGTGAAACCAAATTACCTTACTTTATCTCATGTGACTTTAGGACAACATGTTCAGTTTTGCTTATAAATGCATTTTAAAGGAGTAGTTCACCTTCAAAATGAAAATTCTGTCATCATTTACACATCCTCTTGTCATTTCAAACCTGTATGACTTTCTTTCTTCTGCAGTACACAGAAGAAGATATTTTGAAAAATGTTGGTAAAAGAACAGCACAGCCCCCCATTCACTGGCGCGCACACGCTCACTGAGCGAGAGGAGAGAAAATTCATGAGAGAGCAGCGTATAATTGAAAGTGTGCGTCCAGTTTTGTGCATGAGCAAAGGAAATCGGCATGCGAGCGGAAAGATTCGCGCGCTCTCGCCTTGTAATAATGTGCTCGCGACATTTGTCATTAAAATAACGCCATACTCACCGCATCAGAGCAGCGCCAGCGCATCTGTACATCAACGTGACAGTAACAGATGACCGGATACAACGCAAAATGTTTAAAACATCACTAATAGAATCAATTGTACCGTTGGTTATCGCTTCGCTCCTGATGAAGACAAAAACTCTAAATAACATGGAAAATACCACCTACCTTACGTCCTACAAGTAATATATCTGAAACATGTCAATCTGAACACATACCATATCTGCCGCTTTTTTCCTGACTAAATGAAACAAAGAATTGAATGCAAACCTTTATGTCGGAGCCAACTCTCAAAATCCCTGTCAATATCAGTTTTTGCTTAAAGACGGAAGATGTCACTATAGCTCTCTGGATCGCGAGGTTACTTTGCTATTAACAACAAGTGATTCCCCAGATGTAATCAGCGTCAGAACTTAATAAATTGAGATGTTTACATGACATCGCTTTTAAACACAGCTAAGCTACTTTTATAAGAATAAACAAAACTCTGTCATCCACTGCAGCGCCGTCCACACACATGTGATAACCTAGCTGGTTCCTCTCCTTTGTGTTTACGGACGTGATGTAATGACGCAAAGAGCAACTCCCCCAAATTCAAATTTCCTGCATGGGATGACCCGACAGTGCAAAGTATAAATCATTATTATAAGCTTACCGTTGTGAATCAAGGTAAGATAAGACAATCGTTTTAAACACCGAAATGTCTATGTATTTACTCAAAAATTGATTTCTAATTATTTTTACCCAGAATTATCACGGACTGCAGCTTTAAAATCAAATCAAATATTAATAAAACTAAAAGCAAACTATAATAACTCATAATATTCACGTTTATGAAAAATTAACACATATCTATTAAACCAAGTTTAAACTTTCATTTACCGTTCTTGTGTTAATGCTAGGGTGTTTTTATTATGTTTAATTTTTACTTTAAAAATCAGTTGATTATAGGATCCTAGTTCAGTTGACACAAAACGACATCAGTATCCCTGCGCCACCACATCTGCATCTGCTTGGCAACTGCTGCACTACTGAAGAACATTGATTGGTGGAAGAATCCTTTGCATGATATTGCAATAAGGTCCATGGAACTGTGGTTTACAGTGAATTTAGAGATTGGGTTTGAGGCACTCTGTGCCGTACTGGCAGTCAAACTTTTACAATATTGACAACATGTAAACAGACACATAACAGAACTCAATGAACACGGGCAAGCATGCACCCACATACAGTTAGATCGCTAGCTAGATCGATAGACAGATGGGAACAGACTAAAAGTACTATGGTAGTACTTGCACATCTGCAGGAGAGAATGAGTCCTGACACACAATTTCCTACGGCATCACCCAGACAAATGCGGGGCTGTGAAATAGCTGCCGCCACTCTTAATCAGGCGGGTACATGAGAATCCCTGATTTCAAAGACCTCCATGTTATTAGTACTTCTGCTTCAAAGAGACCCACAGTCCTATCAGCGCCCAACATCTGGAGTGGTTTGTGTATTTGTTTGTTTATTCATTATTTCAATAAATGTAAAGTCTCGAATCATTACACTATGTAAAACAGGTCTACTGGCTTCAGAAAAACCAACGCACCACTGTCAGAAGATATGTGCTCAGTCTCTCCTCAAAACCCAAGCCTGAGATGGTTTGACCAAGGTAACAATAAACACCAGAACAAAACATTATTATTAAAAATAAACTTAACCACTTTTTTTATGGTTACTTATACTCTATCATGCATCTCTGTTTACTGTACATCATTGCACCATGATATGCAAGTGCAGTCATGCCATCCCTGGACTGGGCAAATGCCTACCGTCCATTTAACTGTCAAATTTATAGCGAAATGTCTGTTTATGATTTGTTAATCGATTGTTTATTAACTGTCCACTTAACTGTTTAACTGATTATGAAATTATCTATTTCGATATTGTGAATCGATTGTCTATGTACAGCGTCCTTGAGCCTGAAAGGTGCTATATAAATTAAAATAAATTATTATATTATATATATATATATATACAGTATATATATATGATATTATTTTTATTATCAATACTTAAAATGTTATTTGGTTCTCCTTAACCACAATGAGATAAAATAGAGAGCAAATGGAAACTTTTGCTTACATGCTCTTGTTCTCAGATTTTTCTCTTGGAATAAAGAGAAATTTTCTTTTTGGACTTATGCTTTTTGTTGTCCTTATGTTGTTCCAATTGCTTCCATTGTTTCCCTCATCTGTAAGTCGCTGTGGATAAAAGCGTCTGCTAAATGACTAAATGTAAATGTAAAGACCCCAGTACTCTTGCTTCTTTCCCCTTAGCAATGTCTAAAATTGTAGATTTGCTCAGACACAGAAATCTGGAATCAAAAGTTTGAGATTTCACTATGACGTCAAACATTTCCTATTAAATTCTTCTAAAAGAAAATATAGCCTATGGGTTTTACTCTTAGTATTTAATGTTTGTCTATTTTTGTTTCTCCATAGATATATTAAAGGACACCAACAGTAAATTAAAGTGCAGTCTTCAAAAAACAAAGTGTTTTTCTCAGAGTATCTTTATTGTCTCAGGTCCCTCAGTACTGTAGTTCTGCAGTAACAGTATTTGAAGAAAGCAAAGTGGAGAAGCCCTTTCAAGTACACATGACGGCCAAATCTTCAGGACCGGGTCTGTTTATTCTAGATAAGGTGTTTGCTTCAACATCAGAACTTCAGCTGCAGTTTCTTTTCATAAACCTCAAAAAATTCCTGAAAAGGAAAAGTATTTTTTGTCAAACAATTGGTTCTGTGCCTTTCTCAGTATTGGGTATGCTTTTCTAAACTTATCACACATTTGACTTTTGCACCTTGCTGCTTTGCCAGAACAGGTATAGAAATAAATCATCCAAAAACCAATGTTTTGTAAACCCTTTCCTCAGCCCTATATTATTCCAATGCGACCTTTAATGCAAATCAAGTTGCTTTGCATAAAAATACCTTCCAAGTTTCTGGAAAATGAAAGTTTGTGTCCTATGGTAGTATTTGTTACAGAGTTATGCATAAAAAACAGTGAATGAAAGAGAAAAATATCTCAAGGTGTAGCTTACATTAGTTATATTAGCTTACATTAGAATACACAATATTCTCAGCCTCATATTTGTATTTGAGCATGTGAGAAGGGTTTAACAGAAATTGCGGCAATATTTGTCACAGCTGAGGGGATAAAAAAATCTCACCAATAGAATAATATGATACGATATTTGTTTCTATTTGTAAGCGTTGAGTGTATGTATACAAGAAGCTTATGGTTGGGCACAGCTGCAGTGCCAAAAAAAGGATGTGGGATAAGCTTTCACAGATCTGTATAATCTGTCTTCCACTGCATCAGTTTCACTTTATTAGATTTAATCAGTTATGAATTCTGGCAGCTATAGCATCTCTTGTTTATCAAGCCGGCTGCTGAATGGCTTCACCGATCAAGTGGATGGTGCTGTCTGAACTCCCACATTCCAGGTGTGTATCAATCATTTTAATCTCAAAACATAAATAAAATATTGTTGAGAAAATGCTATATTTTTAGTTTTGGAAGTTGTCACAAATGGGTTGCATCCGTAAAATATTAAATATATAGCAAACATATATACAGTATAGAGTTCAGATGCAAAAGCCATAAGTGCCGTTTTAAATCTTCCTTTAAAATTAGCATTTTTAAACAGGCTCATGTTTAGGTTCAGTAATTTCACATTAAATGCAGAGAATATGTCCATTTGTCCTCTTATAATACTTGAATATAAAACTTAATCATGGAGCTAAATAATAGAAAGCATCTGCAGTTTATATAAACATGATTGAGCATAATGGAATTATTCTTTATTATTTGTGACCGTGGACAACAAAACCAGTCATTATCATCTGAAAGCTGAATAAATAAGCTATCCATTGAGTAGATGAACCCGAAAACTGAAATTCTAAGCTTTATTGTACATAGATAGCAAACCTTAGTGGGTAATTCCCAAAGAGCAGGCAGCAGCGTGTGAAGTTAAGCCCTGTTTCCGGCCATTTATCTTCGCGATTTTGCTTCTCACAAATAGTTTTGATATATTTACGAGAAGAAATTTACAAAATATCTTCATGGAACGTGATCTTTATATCCTAATGATTTTGGGCATAAAAGAAAAATCGATAATTTTGACCCATACAATGTTTTGTTGGCTATTACAAATGTAGCCGTGACACATTGGATATTACATTAATATCCAATTATGCGTGGGGTCACATTAAATATTAAAAAACCGTATTAGTGCTAAGCAAGATATGTTTACAGAGTCAATGCAGAGCTGTGGTTATTGTCAATTTCAGTAACAGTTCGACCAGATTCTTTTTTCTATTTTAAGACCATTAAAGCCAATGACAGAATGTCCTTGGTCACCCTCACCAAAGCAGTTCTTATAGGAACCACTTAGTGCACACAATACCCTTTCAGGTTAAAGGAATAACTGAACACATTGTTCTTGACCCACCTGAACATCTTGAAGGACAAACCAAGACTTTTTCTGGTGGCAGTCTTTCAGCAGTTTTAGATCTTGATATTCGTGTTACGTTTCAGTTAGCCATGTGGCCATCTTGGGACAAGTGAATAATAAAAATACGATACTGCTTTTTACTAATAATCACCAAAAGAATAATAATGGATCACTGAGAGTGCAATAATGCAAGAGAGTGCAATGCAATAAAGTTATATCTGATTCTGGATCAGACCACTTCATTCCCACACACATGCACACACAGGTTTGGAGAACAGATAGCCAGCCAGATTCAACAAATACAATTAGTCACGAAACAGTTGTGCTCTCTTTGGTCTCTGGAGCCTTCTGTAATCCTAATAATAAATCAAAGTGTAATCCTGCCAATTATATAATAGGCCTAATGCCTGAACATAGCCAAATATTAATCCTTGTGTTAATCCTTGTGTCGTCAATAATTTTAATATGGATTTTGATTTCCTAATAAAAAATTGTAATGAAGACAGACTTACCGTATCTTTACTAGCCCTTTTCAACGTCTTGAGAAATCTGTTAACAACATTAAACTAGGCCATACATTTGTCAAATGCTAGGTTCTGTTCATTGGGGGTGATATATTTTCCATTCGTGATATATTTTATCTGCCCATACTTTTAATTAAGTACAGCTCCTTAATGCTTTAAAGCATTTTTTTAAAGAAACAGTGGAAAGTTTTATGATGATAAAGATGCATTTTTCTCATATCAAACTTCAGAAACAGTCCTTGTCACAACTTCACAAAACTTCTAAAAAGTTTGCTTCCATAAAGCAAAGATATGATACTATCTCTTCAATATGTCTTTGTAAATGTTACTGAATTCCTGTTCACAGCAAGAAGCCTCACACTGCATGGGTCTGTATAACAGCATGCACACTCAATAACTTGTGGAATCAAAAAATGTAAATAGATTTAAATTCACACATTATTTATTTAAAACCACAATGCACTAAAAGAAAAGAAAACATCTTGTTCTGTTGCATTATTTAAACAGACAGAACAGGCCTCACCTGTCTAACAGAAGGTGTTGATGTTTGTTCTATTGTAAAATAACTCCATCTGGTGGAGGCACAGATGGCTAACAATCACCTGCTCAATTCTCATCAGGTACATCTGAATGTCAGACTCACCTCCTGTTGTATCTGACTGTGTTGAAGTGCCACTTTAGAAAGTAAAACATACGGCAGCACTTGTGAATCTCATTTTAACCAAGAACAATTGATGACTTTGGGAATACATTTCATTGCCTACAAGAATATACAACTACAATCGAATTCAGTTCACATCACTGAAAAAGGCACATAAAAATGTTAAACAAGTCTTTAACACCCTATACTTGAGATCATGCTCCTCTGATGGCTTCCTGCGTTGTTAGGACATTAGTCTGTAGGGACAGCATGGGAGTTATGTGATGGCTGATCCGTCCAGACATTCACTTTCTCCTGCTGGGCATGAAAGTTAATCAAGAGAAGGAAGTGAGGAGCGGAGACCCAGCAGAGGCGCAAATCTAGCTTCCACTCTTGTAAATGGTTCAGCTCTTTCAAAAGGACTTACGGACTTCATGCGATCAGAAAGGATGATGCCACAATCATTTTTGTAAGTGCTGTGCTCTAAATAAAAAAAACTACACTAAAAAAATGAACTGTCGCTGTTGTTAGTTTTACTAAACCCATCCTTGTTCACAGTACAAAAAGAATGCAAGTATCTACATTAACGTAAGTTAACTATGTTATTTATACAAAAAATTTAGTACTGTCTGGTCAACTTAACATTGTTGAGTAAAACGCAAAACCCCATAATATTTGACCTATTGTCGAGTTTAATAAACAAGTTAATTCAACACGACTGGTTGAGAGGGATTTTCAGTTCCCAGCATACTTTGCGTAAGACTGCATTTAGGCAGTAAATTTAGTGTTATTTTAAGTGTTTTTCAGTAAAGATAAAGACTTGTTTGTGCTTAATGTTAATTTATCTTTGAGGTTGAAAAGAGTTTGTTGTATTTTTGAGTTTTAGGGTTGCCATTGTTTAGAAGAGTGGTACATAAAGTATGCACCTATGATGTCTATTGCATCATTGAATGAGGATTAATTGTGCTAATGCCAGTATTGAGATGCCTCTCATCTGATTTGCTCATTGTGTTTTGACTTACATGCAGTAAGTCTGTATATAATTTATGTATGACAACAAAAAGTACCATTGAGAAGGATACATATTGAGTTTAATTAACTTAAAATTACTGGTACAGTTTGGAATGGTTTGGATTTACTCAAAAACGTTTGGTCAACTTTACTTAAATTTCTTTTGTTCATACAACTAAATTGTTAATACTACTCAACATATTTGCGTGGAACCACACTGTAAAACGTTGCTGTAGTTTTTGCAGCAGGTTTGCCAGTAACTTACTGTAGCTTTAATTACTACTTAATATACTTTCCAATTAGTACTGTTTTCAATTACTTTCATCAAAATGAAAACACTTTGACTTTTGAGATTCAAAATGAGCAAGAAGAGACTGGCATTAGCACAGCAACACTGCAAAAAATGACATTCTTCCTAAGCATTTTTCTCTTGTTTTTTGTAAAAATATTTAAAACTTCTTAAATTACGATACATTTACATAACAAGAAAAGTGACCCAAGATATTTAGTCTTGTTTTATGAAAGAAAAATATATAGGTAAGTTTATGCTTAAAACAAAATTGTACATTAAATCTACAGTAAGTTACTGGCAAACCTGCTGCAAAATTACAGCAAAGTTTTACAGTGCACTTGACACTACTTTTTTATGTAAATCCAACAAATCATTTTTTTGAGTGTATATTCTATATATCATCAACCATTTCATTAAATATTCTTGTTTTACAAATACAATAGGCTGGTTAACCCTTACGCACATTGGTCACAACTAATCATACAGAAGTATTACCTGAATTAAATTGCTAGAGATGCTTCTCATTTATGACATACATGACATAAAGC
Source organism: Triplophysa rosa (assembly GCF_024868665.1). Classification (NCBI taxonomy): domain Eukaryota; kingdom Metazoa; phylum Chordata; class Actinopteri; order Cypriniformes; family Nemacheilidae; genus Triplophysa; species Triplophysa rosa. The sequence goes on from NC_079902.1 coordinate 18,975,416, forward strand.
TGGAAGTTCAGGTTTCGCCTTTGTTGGAGTCGTTCCAAATCATTAAAAGGTCCAAACTCAGCTCAGGGTCCTAACATCCAAAACCCTATCCATACTGGATTTGTTTTTAAATATGCTTGAAATATGGAAATATATGGGTCAATGACGTATAACAACTTATCATGTGGTACCAATAATATCAATAATTGTATTAAATATATATAATTTTTGTGACTGAAATAAGAATTTCTGACATATGCCTTAAAAAGACAAAATTATAGAACAATAATATGAGATGATTCCTTACCAAAACTCAAAGAAATGCAAATAATTTGTAAACACTTTAAATACTAAAGATTTGTGAAAACAAATGGAAGGAAATTAATTCAACCCTTAATTTAACATTTGAATCTGCATTTATGTGTACACCACACTCTTTAACGTTTAAATTACTGCAATAGATATTACTATTTATAATTATTTATAACTATAATTTATTTAAAATTGGCATGTCGAAAATCCTTATACAGTACGTCATTGACCCTTATATTAGAAGGTCTCAGACTTTTGTATATAACTATAGTGCGTCCGATGAAATGAATGAGGCTTTGAAAATGTATTTTTTGCAATACAAAAAATTTTATTTGTTTTTGACATTTTTTTCTGCTTTTCACAAAAGGAAATGGGTAGATGACTAGGTAGATGATTCTCATAATATGTCAATATCTCAACAATAAAAATATAACTCGTACTGATCTGGCTTGATAAACCTTCAACAAAAGATTGAATAATGGTGTAAAGAAACACAATTCAAAAGCATAAAATTCAAATTTGTGTAAGTATAGTGTATCCCTGAATTTCGTTTCAACATCATTTGACTCCTCATTAAAAAATAACATTGCCACGGTTTCTGTATCATAGATACACACAAGTCATTTTGCGCTTTTTTTAACTGTATGTCATGTCAGACTACAATGCTGTAGTGTTTGAGTTTGACTTAGCTTCACTTTGCAGTTCTATTACTGGAGTCATTTGAAAGATTGTAATGTACTGTATTAATGTGCCACATCACCACCAAAGGTAGCACATTTCATACCTATTTAGAATAAATAGACACTTTGTTATGGTAAACTCTTCAGCTGAAACATACAGTAGCCATATGTACATGTTAGACTAGCAACACCTGAATAAAATATTACAATACTTTCATGCATTTTAGGAAAAATCAGTATGTGCCTCTTGTCTGAATCTGTCATTAAGCATATTTGGGGTAAAAGACTTTGAGAAGGATAGACTTGTGCAAATGATAATTAAACTCACTCTCATTCATGTTAAAAGTTACTTCAGTAAAATGTCCTGAATGGACACGACCGAGGTTCAAAGCAACTGTGCAAACATTAGCTAGTGGTTCTGTTCCACAAAAATCTGTTTGCCAGACCATTTAAAGGTGTCACAGACCACATTTCTTTGGAAAAAGCACACAGAAATGTCCTACCTGACAGATATCACTACAATAGATGTTCTGAGAACTCACACCTCACCATGTCAAAAACCCTAAATACTGCAATAAAAGTACAGTTGTGCTCAAAAGTTTACACACCCCTTGCAGAATCTGGAAAAAGCTGAAACTTTTGGAAAAATAAGAGGATTTTAAAAAATTAAGCTTTATTTTTAATTTAGTCCTGCCCTGAGCAAGTTATTTCACTAAAGAAATGTTAACGTATAGTTCACACTAAAGAATAATAACAGAATTTCTAAAAAATAGCCCAGGGCAAAAATTTACATGCCCGATTCTTAATACTGTATGATGTTGCCTAAACAATCAATGAGTTTTTATGAACTATACGTTAACATTTCTTTAGTGAAATAACTTGCTCAGGGCAGGACTAAATTAAAAATAAACCTTAATTTTCAAAAATCCTCTTATTTTTCCAAAAGTTTCAGCTTTTTCCAGATTCTGCAAGGGGTGTGTAAACTTTTGAGCACAACTGTATAAGGACAGCAGCAAACACATCTTTCAGCCAAACAATTAACATTATTTTGTCTTTCCGGATGATGAGTTTTGGTGAGATGGTGTGTGCTTAAAGGGATCTAATGTGGTAGAGTTTAGCAGAACTTTGCGAATTGTCTAAAATAGCTTACAGCACCATAAAAAGAGTGTGAGAGAGGAGTGTGAGTTCGTTAAAATATTGTGGCCATTTTTCCAGTTCTTGACTCAAGCACCAAGATGGAGTCTGGATTCAGACGTAACTTTTGACAGCCTCAGATGTATCTCTATAAGAGAAACTGGGGTTTAAATCCCCTGCGCCCTTTTCATCCGCCTCAAAAAGTTTCGCTTCTCCTCAAGAAGTTCTTGGATGCGTTTATTTCGCGTTCTCTCACGCAGAAACACGAATCCTCTTCGGGAAATGATGTTGTTCTGAGGAAACTCGTTGTCCAATGGGACTGTTTGGTAAGGTATATCAATAGCATTGCTTTCGCTTGTTTCATCACCCTTTTTCGGCCGTCTGGTCATCTTCGCTGACGCTGTCATCATAGATATTGTAGTTGAAGATTCCTGCGGTGTACCAGATGTTGTCACTGTCAAAGTTGCTTTCTTTGGAGTGGGTGTTGTAGTGGTAACTGGCACCTCTGCAGTAAACGTCACAGGAATGCTGACATCCGGTAGGTCTGAGATGGTTACATCATTGTCACTGGCATTATCCACATGTGGAATATCACTCCTCGCAAACAGGACGGTGGTGCTGGAAATGAGAGTGAGGTCATTCACATTGGGGACAGACGGAGATGTGATGGTGGGACCTGATGTGGGAATGACATACGTTGTGTTCTCTTCTGACAGGAGATCCAGAGTAGCATGCACTTGGATGTGAGTTGTAATGTATTGGTGATCAGGAGCTGCAGTGTATCCAGGAGTACCTGTCGACACAGATGAATAAAACCAAGGCGTGCCAACTGAAGTAGCATCTTTCTCTGGTGTAGATGCCAGAAAAGTACTTGTAGAGGTTTTACGAAAAGATGTGCTGGTCTCTGTGCGTGTGGGAGCACGGGTTGTGGTGGAAGTTGATCTTCCCTGGTTAGGTTTTGTCGATGGGGACAGCGGCTTACTTGTAGTTGCCGAGGTCTTTGTGGAACTCCCAGGTCGGCATGACTTACAACACAAACGTTGGAAGCTCGGCAGTAAGCAATACTGCTGCAGCACATCCATACGACAGAACGTAGAACGGTCGCCATGGCAACGGTATCCTGCAAGACAAGAGGGATTTGCTTAGAATGCTTGAAATAAATATATATGGTCCATAATATATAATCATGCAACATTTGCATGTTAACATGCTCTGTAAGATGTTTCATGTACATTGCAGCAAAACAACGAGAAACAAACTTAGCTACAGCATGGAGAGAGATGGAAAAACAAAATAAATGCAGAAACACAAAGTTATGAACTGACCATGAAAATGTGAACAGTGGAAGAATATTGGAGAATACAACAATGTTAAAAGGATGAGTTACAGTAAAATGCAAATAGCTGCTGTCCTTCTGAAACCTCATATCTCCATATTTTGGAAGCTTACTTTTTGCCATAAAACAGGATTATTGGTCACAAGGAAATACCCAACCAATAAGTATTAAAAAGTGCTTGTCAACTTTGACAACACAGTATTTAATCATTTAAAAACGAGTGTTTTTTCCATTTCCTGAAAAACAGCAAATTTGGACATCCAAGGTTTTGGAAGGACAGCAACGAAATGTAGTTTCGCCTGTGTGTCCATTTCAAAGATTTATTTATTGGTGTCTAGTCTACAGCTAAAACATTTAACACAATTGACCAAAATTAACGGTCAGTCAATATGGGTTTACATCGATATCAACTGAAGAGTGAGTGGCTGAGGGTCGATATACAGTATACTGGTTGTATGCTGAAAAAGTGCATGATAAAAATGGCATGTAAAATAGTCAAACAAATCCCACCTTTACAGAGGAGCAAGCAGAAAGCAAAGCAAAGTTAAGAAACACAGCAGAAAAAACAATTTACCGTTTTTATAACACTTTTTATTTCCTACTTTTGCAGTCGATCATGACAGAAACTTAACAATGAAATGCACTCCCACCCCCCTTGAAACACACAGATATAGTTGTCTTCTTCAGAAAAATAAATCAACTGTATTGAAAGGTACAAGTTCACAGTAACTTTGGTTAAACACTTCATTACTTTGAGAACAATTAATCCATTGGCAATTCAGATGAACAGGTAAATAAATAAATAGGTCATTGGTTAAATAAAATACAGGATTTCTGTGACGATGTAAAAACTAGCATGGCACATACATGTGTCATATATTAAACATTTACAAAACATTAACAAAGTTTCCCTGATAAATCAAAGTGCATATAGACGCAGTGCACGTAAGTCCATCTGAATATTCCCCCGACAATTTCCCCACAACAGCCAGCCAAGACGCGGTTAGGCCAGTGAAGTAACATGACAGTTACCCATAGTATATAATATTAGCATTTTTTTTTCTTATAAGTAAGGAGATAACAGTCATAAATGTTATTTAATACAGTAAACACCAACGTTTATTTACAGTATCTCACTGCAAGGTCTGGCTTTTCGTCATTTTTTTTTTCTTCACGGCTTTGAGCAATAGCTCGCTACATAGTCACAACAGAAATGTGTTTCACAATACAATGATGTGATAAAGAGATGCCAAGAGTTGGTTTCCGTTAAAACGCTCTCCGTATCCAATGGGTTAGCGATCGTTTTTGGATGCGTATGACAATTGGCTGATTGGTTGGTTGTGTAATACGTTTAGTTTGAAGCTGCCTCAGGTGTGACAAACCACGTTTCTGTGCGCAAAGCCATCACTTTCACACACAAATGCCGATACATTCAAACGTAGTAAGGCATTGTTCTTGCGTTCCGTGTTTTCTCGCGGGGAAAAAAAAAGAGCTCGGATGGAGATGAAAATTCATGAGGTATATTTATGTGTCGTTGTCCCTATAGTATGGCCACTGGTAACCATCGTAAAAATGCATGCTGGAGAACACACACGTAGCATACGTTCGAAAACACACACACACACGTGCACGCTCTCATCACGTCGTTCGATGCGCGATGGATATGTGATATGACCCGCCATGAATCCGAAGAACGAAATCACTTCTCTTGGGAAAAACTGAGAAGAAACTGGCTGAGCAAGTCCTGCATAATATATGTCTTCCCCGCCCCCCAACACTTAACCTCTGTTATTAAATAGCAATAGTTCTGTTTTTATGTAAAATCAATAAAAAAATACACGTAACAGTCAAGAATTAAAGCAATCGACAGCAGTCAAAATGTTAGGCTAATAAGCTACAGCTTATTCATGGTAAAACAAATTATTAATATTTCATATTATTGGTACCCATATAGATTTATAGTCATATATAAATACAAATATATTCATATGTTTGTTTAAACTCTGCAAGCACAAATAAGCTGCATTTATTGAATTTGTTAACAGTCAAAGAGAAGATGGAGGATGAGGTGGTTATGGCAATCGATCATGTGTAGTAAAGCGACCCTGTTTATCAAGTGCCACCTCATGTTCACCATCGGCCACCGGCACGTATGGTGGTGGTTCAACAGTACGTCCCATGTTAACAGGGTAAATCCTGCCATCTCATGTGTTTGTGTGTTTGTTTGCTTGTCCCGTCGGTTTTCGAGAATGAACTAGGTTGTGGAATGAGCACTTAGCAAAGATTTCCTCATTGTGACAAGTTCACATTCACAATAAAGCTTAAGTTTTTTTTAGCCACTTTCATTTTTATATTTTCTCTCACAACGTTTGCTCAGGCAGCGCCTCAAAACGTGTCTGCCTCAGGAGCGCGAGCCATACGGACGCAGCTTGCAGCGGACGGTAATTCACAACAATGCGCCGCCTCCCGCGGAAACCTCAGCTAGCTTCACAAGCTGCCTGTCCGATCACAAATCAACAAATGTCCTCCGAATTTTTTTAATGTTTAGTTTTGTCAACATTTTCTTACTGGCCAGCGTTCACAACACAGAGCTCCACAAAGGAGAGAGAGAGAGAGAGAGAGAGAGAGAGAGAGAGAGCGAGAGACAGAGAGAAACATATAGAACTCCCCCTATCGGAAATGCCCTGTAAGGGAGGACCACCACTCAGGAAAGAGAAGCGTGCAAGCCTCGAAAAAGGAAGGCAGTCAGGGGAGTTTGCCTTGCAGAGCCAGGCAGAGCGACAGAGGGAAGGTCCAGCTGAGAGACGACAGACAGCGCAACGCCACCACGTGGCTGGAGAGAGAAGCTTTACTTGTCATCCTCTGCACGGGGTATTTCGGGTCGTGACGCGATAACCACTGTATCAGGAAGTTGCCATGCTTGTTGAAGTCGGAAGTGCTTCCTGTTGCGTGCGAGGGGAGAGTCGGTTTGGGAAGGAGGAAGCACAGGAAACGGAGAAAGCGAAAGAGAGAGGAAGAAATATGGTCAGCTGTATTAGTGCATCTGTTGATGTAAAATGAATTAGTTTGTTATTAGTCTTCAAAACTGTGCGGCAAAACCAAAGCAAGTTTATTTTCTTACATAATGTCTAACAGATCATTAGTAAAAGCAAACGCATCAACAAACTATATGAAAAAACTTTTTTTTGTTTTTTAATGGGCACCAAATGAGCCAGGACTGAAACTGATATATGATGCCTTTGGGCAAAAGTAAAACAAATAAGAATATGTACATTTAAATTAGAATGAATACTTTATACATTTTCATCAGCTCTTGAATGCAAATGGCCTGGGCTGCGTTTCCCAAAAGCATCGTAAGCCTACATTGGTGACAATGGTTCTAAAATCAACTTAAAGGGGAACTCCGACCAAAAATGAAAATTCTGCCATTAATTACTCACCGTCAAGTAGTTTAACATCTGTAGGACCTCCATTTTTCCCAAAAACGCAAATTAAGGGAGTTTTGGAAGCTTTCTGACTCCTCCTTAGATTGCAACGCAACCAATCTTCAAAGCGCTGAAAGTGCGTAGAGACATCGTAAAATTGTCCACGCGACTCCGGTGGTTCAGTATAAATTAATATAATGCGACGAGGATACTTTTTGTGCGCAAACAAACAAAACTAACGACTATATTAAAAAACTTCCTGATTGGAGTGTTCCCGAGAGCCACATGACAGTGCATCCGGTGTCAGCATCGCTCGACGCATGCGTGTTCTGACGTAGAGCCCATGTGGTCAGAACGCGCATGCGTCGAGCGATGCTGACACCGGATGCAATGTCATGTGGCTTGTGTGTTTGGTTGCGTTACAATCTATGGAGGAGTCAGAAAGCTTCCAAAACTACCTTAATTTGCGTTTTTGGGAAAAACGGAGGTCCTAGGGATGTTAAACTATTTGAGGGCGAGTAATTAATGGCAGAATATTCATTTTTGGTCGGAGTTCCCCTTTAAGATTACAATGCTTTTGGTAAACGCAGCCCTGATCTGTTAGGCATTATGGTTATGTATCATTACTAAAAGCGTCACTAGAAATGTATGTACGCACTTAGGCAGGGATCCATTCTGCAGGGTCTAAATGCCGCTGGTTTAGAGTCCAAACAGAGTCCAATGGTGTTTTCACGGGTGTGGCAAAGCACATGCCTCTCCTGAGTCCCATTGCCACATGTGACAGAGCACTAGAATAGCACAAACACACACGCAGTAAAAAACAGTAAAATGATACATTAATGCATATTTTATGTATACATATTTGTGTTATTAAATGTTACCCTGGATCACAAAACCAGTCATAAGTTAAAAAAAGATCATGTTCCATAAAGATATTTTGTAAATTTCCCATATCGTAAGTATATAAAAACTTTTTGTGAGTGGATGCAGCAAAATCGCGAACAAAAATGGTTGTAAACACGTCTGTCAATGGAAAGTTTTACATCAATGGAAAATGTATTCAGCTTTCAGATGACGTATAAATCTCAATTTCAAAAAATTTACTCTTAAGTCCATTGCACATTGAGTCCGAAATTTGCGTCCGAAATTTCCGCACGTTAAAAAATAAATACGACCTCACGTTGTGTCAATCACATTTACACACTGCCTCTGATATTTTCGTCCGTCATAATAAAATTCGGACCAGGTTCGATTTTATGCGTTTTTCGCATCCGTCAAGCATTTTGAGTGGCCTTTTTTAACAATTCAGAGACACCGTACAAACGAGAGCCTAATACAAAAAAACGCATACGAAAATTTGGGAATGTATGTGCAAAGACCTTTATGACCGGTTTTGTGGTCCAGGTTCACAATATAAAATCACAGAATCAAAGGCAAAACATCAAGTTAGTGTGCTTGTGATAGATGTCTTCACCTGTGACCAGGGTCCCAGTCTCCATTCAGCGGGACACAGGTTGCGGTTGCAGTCCCTGCGGGACTCCGGGCGCTCGTCGCTGCAGTATCGACTGCGAATGGATTTGAACTTGCCGTCTCCCAGAGGTTGCACGCAGCGAACGGAGCGTATCTGAGTGCCTGTCTTCCCACAAGATTTACTGCATTCGCTCCACTCTCCAGCCACCCAGCTGCACACACAAACACCCCGTCATCCTAAATTCAGCACAACATTTAGACTACGTTCACACTGCCAGCCTTAATGCTCAATTCAACATTTTTTTGTTTGGCTGTTCACACAATTTTTTAAAATGTGGCCAAAATCAGATTCCAGTGTGAATTCGTCATGGTTATAAACCAGTGGTTCTCAAAATGGGGGCCGTGGCCCCCTGGGGGCCCCAAGATGGATCCAGGGGGCCACAGATTTTGTGGCATTTTATGAAATATAGAAATTTATCATAGATTTTATGCAATCAAACATCAGAAAAATGACACCACCAACCAAAATAATTGAGGTTCCGGCATTGTATAACTGAATTTTAATTAAACCAAAAACATTATACGTCTTTATATGGGGGGCCGCAAAACGATGCACTTAACACAAAGGGGGCCTTACAACGAAAAGGTTTGAGAACCACTGTTATAAACAACACGTAACACGCAGCACGCTGTCATACAGAAATAAGCAAGGATCAAGTCAGTGGTGTGTTTGACTTTATGGTGTGCGGTGTGAAGCTTTAAATCAGTGCAGAATTGTGACGCATGTCGATCTACAATGACGCCAAAGTGGCATGAATTCCGATGTGACCGTTCAGATGAGGTCGCATTGCGCAACATCAGACCTGTTTCCAATTTAGGACCACAAATGGAAGCGGCTCGGATCTGATTTGGAAAGATCGGATTCCACGTGGTTTGTCCTGTTCACACTATCATGCAGTAAACAGATCTGCGTTACATTATGTGCAAAAAAATCAAAATTTTGGTGGCAGTGTGAACATAGTCTTTGAAAGACTAGTGCTGACATCTGCTGGATGTGAAATACAAATGCAGCCTACAAACTTTTAGGGAATGATAATTTCTGCTGAATTATTTATAATAAAACACAACTGATAACTTAACTCAGATATTTTATTCCATGACTGTTTGAAGCAAATATCATACCTTAACGCTGGTAGAATCCTCATATTGGATGAAATTAACTTTTACATTTTTATATATTTGCACAGTTTTCTGTCCATTCAGATCTACTCTGACATTTCCTCCACAAGGATGTCCCCAAAGGGAAGTTTAGCTCAGGTGTGTCAAGTTTTGCTTACCTTTGGGCACAAATTTGACCCCAAAATATGGTTAAGTGGGTACACACACACTTACATGGGCTGAGCACACTCTCTCAGGTAACAGTCTCGAAACATTGGAGGAGGCTGTCTGACTTTCTCGCAGTATCTGCGATGAACCATCCTCATCTCTGCATTCTTTCGGCAGCCATACCGTGTCATCTGAATACCTGTTCACAAGAAGAACTCATCACTGAAACACACATCTTGGATACAAAAAGGAAAAATATAATTGAAATGACATGGCAAACCTTCTACTGAACTAATGTGTGATAAAAACCACAAAGGCAGAGTATCAAAATCGAGACAAACACTAATATCACAATAACACATCTGAAAATCGGACTATAGGACTGTAAATGTTCACATAAGCAGCAGTTAAAGTGTGATCACGATCTATTTAAATACAGGGCTTTGCAAATGATCAATTACATTTGATACTGTTTCCATATTCAATTTGACAAAAAAAGAGATATTCCGGTGCCCTCTTGTGGTGAAACAATGAAATACCTCCTCCACAGGTTTTTGAACAGGGAGTCCACCTCTTCACTACCCAGGAATATGGCACAGCATTATCTGGCACCATGTTGTTTTCATTGGCACTGTCACTCAGCCGGTCACTGTCAGTGATGTATTTGATTGACACCTTCACCTTGGCCGTCCCATGCATTCGGATCTGAAACACAAATACAATGCAAATGCTCCCAAATAAGTCATTATTATAGATATTTCTTAATATATTAACGTGCGTGTGAGCTACTCATGTGAAATTACCATGACAACCACATCATTTTTCAGAGGTCCGTTCGTCTGAATGGTGTCCTTATTGTTTTTATTTTCGTACTCCCATTCGAGCCCTTTCTCTATAACGGAGCGTGTCTCCGGGAAGTCACCGTGTGCGTTAAGAAAGAAATCACCTGATGCCTTATTCCTGACAGCTATTCACATAAAAAGAGAGAGAGTGCTTCATTAAGTGAAAACAGCAGCCGCTTCATTAAATACTACAGGAAATAATAAAGCTTCACCTAAAATATGAGAAGTCCCATTGAGTTCCTGGATAAGGAGGTGCCTCGCCCCTCGGGGAACCTCCAGCACTTTAATGACACCTAAATCAAAAGCAGAACATCTGTTTCTTACGGCAACACACTGTTTTTTTACAGTACATAGACTACAGCTCTGTCAAAACCCTTTGCTTTTTATTCCCAGTTTGTGTTTCATTTAGGATTTTTTTTACTGAGCTTGTCACAATGCATTGTGGGATGTATTTCTTTCGACCAAATTCTGATGAAGTATTCTTTGTATAAAGGCATCTTAGACTATCTGTCCAAAGCTATAATACAATATGGTGCCTACATACATCCCTAGTTTTGGGTACAGAGCCTACATACCTACATAGACTACATAGATGTACCTTTTTTCTCCACGAAGGTGAAATTGAACTTGTGAGTTTTGCACTTGGTTCCGTCCCCCCCACAGACCCCACACTTATCTTCAAGTAGAGCTGAGCCGACCACATTATCACAGCCCATTTTCTAAAGGGAGAGAGACACGTCAGCGTCAGGCAACTAAACACACACACACACACACACACACGCACAAAATACACACCTCACAGTCTCCGTACACACACACGCTGTAGGGATCTTTGTAGGAGCACTGTGTTCCAGGTTCCACTAGAGTCTGCATGTTGACTACAGCTCGAGTCTCTTTGGATTGACAGTACAATTTGCAGCGTTGCTTAGCTACGGAAAATGGAAAAAAGACAGTCGTTGAATGATGGATGGAGAAGTAAATGACAACAAGATCAAGTGCATATTGAGACAAATTGAGTTTATTTAATGAAGAAACTAAGGATGACTTTTAAGATAACCACAGCATAACTATGTTAACGATAACTATATTGGAGTCCACACAAAAGGATGATAATGTTATACTTGTGCAATGCAATTTTACATTTTAAATGCGCGAGCCCTTTAATTTTGAAAGAATTTTGATTGGCTGTCAATGTTTTCTCGTTCTTCGGCTTGAAAAAAATCCCCCTGAAAGTGATCCAAATAATAATATTATATATTCATAATAGAAAATAATTTTTTTTAGAATTAATTAGTTTAATATTATATACAATTTTATTTATTACAGTTCTCTTAAATTCAGAAAAGATGTTAAAACTTTATCTTAGTAGTTGTTGTCCTTGGCTTGGTAAAGGTGTATTTAACTGGAAAAGAATACTTATATTAAATACCTATGATTATCATTAATACAGTATTTGGTTAAACTACTACTAGACAACTAAACTCCTAGAAAACAAAACTTTTTTTTTTTCTTATTTAGCCTAGTAAAAAACTAACAACGATAAAGTGTGAATGCACCTCTTCTCAAGATGGCCTGTTGACTCATTGTGCATTATATCATCTCAGACAAATTCCCAGCATGTCTGTGTACAATTCCAAAGCTGCCTCCAGGGACACTTATATTCCAGAAGGGTTCAGCTCAATTTCCCATTACATGCCCATGAACAATAAGATACCTGTCCAACTTCCCAGCAACATTTAGTTAAAAAGAAAACACGGATATTTTACCCACACATGTCAGAATAAATCAAGAACAATAGTGTTGATTTCTCACAAGTGGAAGATGTAAAAAGCATCAATGCAAAAATTGGTTGTCTTATTTCCTCAAGGGTATCCAAATCCCTTCTTAACAGCAGGACACAAACCACAAGTTCTTCTGTGTATTCCTCTGCTTTGGTTATAAATTTTATGACATATTATAAAAGGCTCAAAAAGTCTCTCTTCGAATGAGTTTTACTTTGGACTTGTCTATGTTGATTATGAAACAAGGATGTACAAAGTGCAGATGACTCTGTGGGAACTGTATGTACTACACTGACATGTGTGCGATGATGTCATTATCGGTGTGGAAGAATACGTGGATGAAATCATAACTTCATGTATGCCCACAGCGTAAGCGAGAACAGCTGTGTGGAGAGAAACATTACATCAGCTCATTTATAGCCCTGGATAATACATTGAACCAAATAATGCTGAACAAAACGTTCTCGGAAAGGATCTAATGCAAGCGTCATAATAATTCAGTTTACTACCAGAATCCTGACCTGTCGCAGACCCGACCAGAATTAACATCAACATCTAAATACTTAAAAATAAAGATTTGAACAGTACGTAAAAAGTTTTGCCTCTGATGTCTTTCTTAAAAAATTGTCCTTTGGTTTGCTATTTGCCAATGATATACAGTACATCCTTGCTTACAGTAAACATTATTTTGGGGCCACAGTAGCTCCAACGCACTTTTTTTTAAACCTGTTCAAAATGAAAAGTGTAGTCTTCTTAAAATTTCCAGTCTGTCTTAAACAGAGCCATGTCTTAAATCTGTATCTGTCTGTAATGGATTTTTTTTGTCACTTACGGTCAGGGTGTTCATAAGGCAGCCAGCGGTGCCAGGTATTCTGGTACTCAAACTTGTTGTCCATCATGCTACATTGCTCGGCTCTGTAGTCCTGGTAAGGGTCCTCGCACGCTTGAGCGTTACACACTTGGAACTGATAACTCGGGCCGGAGCAAGAACGTCCACCGTTAGCTGGACTAGAGGAAGTTAAAGAAAGTGAAAAATATCAAGTAAAAGCAATAAAGTAAAACAGGAAACTTCATCAATTAATGTTGTTAGCCTAACAACGCTTTTTGGACTTTAAAGGGACAGTTCACCCAAAAATTCTGACATCATTTACTCACCCTCAGGTTGTTTCAAACCTGTATAAAATTCTTTGTTCCGATGAACATAGAGAAAGATATGGAAGAATGTTAGCAATTATCAGTTCTGGGACATCATCCACTACCATAGTAGGAAAAATATTGTTTTTTGTACTACAAAATGAAATATTTTGAAGAATTTAGGAAAACAATCAGTTCTGGGGCACCTTTGACTACCATTTAATTTTTCTTATTCAACGATGTCCCGGAACTGAAAATGACTACCAAATATATTTTTCTGTGTTCATCAGAACAAGGTCATTTATAATACAGGTATTAAATTACATGAGGGTGAATAAATGATGATAAATCACCCCTCATTTTTGGGTGAACTATCTCTTTAATCAAATATTTGATTTAAGATGCAATAAAAATGTTTAATGCATGTTGCATCGATGTGTTCGGAGTATAAACTAAAGCTCAGCTTTGAGAAGAATTTAGGGAGGCTCGGCAAAAAATTACACACAACATATATGCAAAGTTTATAAGACATAGCCCAGGAGAATGACTATAAAATATTACCATAAGAGAGAACCAACAAATTTGAATAATTGTTAAAATTACAGTCAATGTTTGTATTAGTCCAACATTTCCAGTGAACTTTTTGTTTTTCGATGCATTTGTATATTAGAATTGTATATTTTCTTATTTAAGTCTACAGTACGTTAGCCTCAATGATCAGTTACTTTTCTTTGAATTTCACTGGAGAACGTAAGTCTGCTGTTTCAAACACAAAGGTGATCAATTATGACATAATCTTTGTTTGTGGGACCACTTTCTCTACAGTATGTTGTTTTGGTTAAGCCAACATAACAAGCGCTGACTGACAGCAACCATCACTGTAGGTGAAAAAAAATCAGGACAGTGATAATGTGTTTTTTTGTTACACAGAGATATCTTGAACAATTCCATACAGTTGTAACATGTCAACACAATCACTCGACAAACAAAATGCACAAATTCACAATTGTACGCACAGTGGATTGTCGCAATCTCGCGTACGAAACTGCACTCCCCTTCCGCAGGGGCGAGAGCAGGCGCCAAACTCACTCCACATGCCCCAGCTTCCATCCTGTTTAATGATGTCTGGAGTCAGCCACACACAGTGCCCTTTAAAACAGTGCTGAGACACAAGAGAGGAAGTGAGCGGGTCTGAAACCTCAGGGCATATCTGCAAGGGGCATAGAGCCTGTGTGCCGGTACCTTGCCATCTCCACACGTAGTGCCATCAATGGGCGGTCCTTTTTTGGTCTTGCAGAAGAAGGGGTTGTCCGGGTGAGCACACCAAAGCTGCTTACAGGGGTCAAAGGTGCGATACTGAGAGACAGAGGGACAGAGAGAGACATTTATTCTCAAACTCTCTAACATAAGAAATGCAGCAGGTCAAATTCAGAGTCACATCAGATGTCTTTTTTACAAATAGGCAGTTTACCCCAAAAATAAGAATTCTGTCATAGTTTACTCACCCTCGAGGAGTTCCAAATCTGTACACATTTTTTTGTTCTGATGAACACAGAGAAAGATATTTGGAAGAATGCTTGAAACCAAACAGTTCTTGGCCACCATTGACTACCATAGTAGAAAAAATGACAATGGTAATCAGAAGTGCCCTAGAACTGTTTGCTTTCCTACATTCTTCAACAGAACAGAACAAAGAGTTTTACAACAAACAAAAAAACCCTACTAGTCAATGGTGGCCAAGAACTGGGTTCAACAGAACAAAGAAATTTATACTGATTTGGAACAACTCGAGGGCGAGTGAATGATGACAGAATTTTCATTTTTGGGTGAACTTTTCATTTAATGATGTGCACAGAAGACAGATGCCAAAATACGAACGAATGTATAGAAGGTAGAATGCAGTTGATCCAGAAAGCACAAAATACTTGCATTTTATTTGCATTTGACATTACATTTACAGTGCATTTAGTCTAGACATATCTTTATAGGTAAGCATGTTCCCTGGGATCGAACCCACGAGTTTTGTGTGGCTAGCGCAATGCTCTACCAGTATGGTGTTTGGTCACCACGCAATGTCCAAAACCAGCTGAGATCTAGTGCAATAAAGTATAGGACAACCCTCTCTCTCTCTCGGATTTGCAATAATTCATACATTTAAATTCATTAAATGAAATGACATTAAAAAAAATACTAAGACAGGACTCATGTCATATTAAAAGCAAACTGTGTGTTACAGCAACTGTGTACAACACAACAGACCCTGTGTTACTGCTGTGCGCAGTGTTTAGGCTCGATAAAACAAACAATATTACAACATGTACACCCACTCAAATTTTATACAGTATATGTAACAAATTTCATGCAAAACAAAGATGAAGATGTATTAGTTTTGGTACAGCCTGCGACCAAGACCACAGCTGGATGACGAAATGTTGCGCAGTGATGGGATATGGCCTCCCATTAATGAAGTTTAAAGAAAATATTTTGTTTTTCCTCAGTAAGGCGCAGAAGCCCACTGACACACAATTTAGCAGGACTCTGAACCCAACAAGCTTTTCAAACACATCAAAACATCAAGTGCAAAATAATTTCGGTTACTGTGATCTCTGTTTGAATAAGAGTTTGCTTCTGAAACAATTATTTAGCACCTGTAGAGATTTTGAAATGTTGGGCGAACTGTGTTGAACTGTATTAAACTTTAGCTTGCAGCATATTCATTGCTTTACTTTTCAAATAAATGCAGAAAATTCATTGAAAAGCCCCGCAGGTTGCAATGACCTGGTTAAGATGACATTAGGGAAATGTTCTGGGCTCAATACAAAATAACTTTTGTAGTCATATTCACTGCTGTGCTTTCCACTACCACAGAAAACATTTTTTGACCCTTAAAATTGTTCACAGCAAAGCACATACAATAGGTCATGCCCCTAGAAGGTTTAAAAGCAGAAATGTAGGGCTTGTGATTTTTAAAGGTGCAATGTAGAGCCCTGCGCGTAATCCCGCTACCACAACGTGTGCTTTTCACTCCCGCCCGCACATGCGATCAATTTAGCTTAAAGAATTTAAACAATGTTGAGGTATGCTAACGTTCATAATAACAGACACAGAACATTTGCACTGAATTAAACGCTCATCTTATGGTCGATAAATATGTTCATGTTAAGGTTAAGCACCACACGGCCCGACAAATAACTTAACAAATGACAACATGTGACAAATTATTTTTTTTATTAGACCAATAAAACTGTTCACTTTTGAAAGGCTATAAACATAACACCGGAACTCTTAGCCTCGAATGTCTTGACAGCAAAGTTCAACGCATTTCTCTGTAGTATCTTGCTTAACACATGCGGGGAGAAGTACTTTAAAGTACTTTTAACATTACTTTAAATTATCTTTGAAGCAGATGTTACTACTTTTACCAGGGATAATGGAGCAGGTATGTCGCCTCAACACAGAGGTGCCAGATTTGTGTCCGTTGTAAATCAATACTTTTGCACATTTCTTGCAACTCACAAAGTTGAATTCTTTATCACTTTTGTCTGTAACAATGGAGAAATTTGTCCAAATGTCGGACTTGCCTTGCTTTTGTTTTGTGCCTTAAAATCCCGCTTTAATCTTCTTCTCAACTTCATTTACTGACTCCATCCTTACTGGTGACTATAAATCGCGGGACCCGCACTATTTGTTTTACCTGCCCAGTCCTGCCCACGGCAAAGGTAAAACCGCCCCCTCCCGCGAGATTTGCGTTGGGTCCCACGGGACCCGCTGGATCCCAATCCCAATGCAGTCCTATAGTGCATTGTTTAGGATTAAAGAGGATCTAATATAATATACATAACTATGTCTTCAGAGGTGTATAAACTTACCTTACACATTATGTTTTTATTATCTTAGAATGAGCTATTTCTATCTACATACACCGCGGGTCCCCTTACATAGAATTCACCATGTTGTTTCTACAGTAGCCCTAAACAGACAAACTGCTCTAAAGAGTGCGTTTCGTAAATACATTATTTCCTTGGGCAAAGAAGCGAAAACGTGACTACATCATTGTCCTGTGTCAGCCACCGTAGTGCTTCGAAAGGGAGGGGGAGGTGTGGAGTGAGCCATTGGTTGCAATTCGCAACCTCACCACTAAATGCCGCTAAAATCTACACATGGCATTTGACATTATGAATTATGTGTTTTTTCAACTGTAAAAATGTATCTATATTGTTCTTTGAGTGACGAGATTGATCCAGGTGGATGGATCTATATGTTATGCTACTTATGACTGATGTCATTTCTGTGGGTGGAGTTTGTTTACATCTTCTTACTTGGCTAGTGAGATTCGGATTAACAGCTCCCTGACCAGGAAGTCAATACTGAAGACAGCACAGCGGATTAGAGAGCGATCTGCATGCGGTTTTCTGTATTGAATTGTTTTGTTTTAGTGTTTGTACTTAATTACTTTCTTATTTTGTTAGTATATAAGCAGGGTTGCCAACTCTCATGCACTTAGAGTGGGACACACGCTTCCAGGCTCTATCACGCCGTGACAACAAGCCAACGTAGAGTAAATACAAGATAGATAAATTAGCCAAATTCACATGCAATTTAACGTGGGCCGTCAAGACAGCAGTCTATAATTTATAATTACAATCATATCAGGAACACGAGATGCCTAGTGAGTTTTGAGGAGATGTTTGCAAGAGGCAGACTAAATTAATAAAACATTCTAAAGACCTCCAATTGTGTCACCTTATGAATTTGTTTTGTTGTAGCGTTTAAAAAACATAAATGTCATTTGAATGTATTGATACTATTTTATGAGGTGTACTTTCTGTGAATGTAAAGAAAGGGGTATAAAACTGTACATTCACCATGAGTTTAAAAAGATGGATACAGTAACGTTACTTGACTTAATTCTTTAAAAGGAGACTGTATGCAAGAGCGTCATCCTCCTCCTCAGCTGGACACGAAAGTTACCCTCAGGTACGTTAATGTAACCGAGATAATAAAATCGCGAAAGGTTGTAATCTCTGTACAGTATGCAGCAATGTTTTCATTTAGCCCGTTCATTTCTCACTACCCAATAATCTGTAACTTGTCTTATTATTGAACGTTATGTTGTTCATTCCTGTTTAAGAAAATAATCTTTATAGTCCATAAAATAATACCTGACAAAAAATATAAAGCACATAATGAACGAGGTAAAACAGAAATGCTACTGTACAGGCATAAAACTTTTAGGGATTTTCTTTATTATCTGAATTACATTCATTTACCTGAGGATGATGATGAGGAAGATGCTCGGATCCACACCGCGCATGACTAAAGAACTTAAAATACCAATTAATAACCAATATACTGACTAAACAAGAAAGTAATTTTAAGTACAAACACTAAAAACAACACTAAACAAAACAATAAAGATAACAGCATGCAGATCGCTCTCTAAAATCCGTTGCACTGTCTTCACTATCGACTTCCTTGTCAGGGAGCTGCCAATGAGCGTAAATCGGCCATAAATCCCGCCCACACGTGAGATTTGTGCCAGAAAGGCGAAAGAAAACTTGAGAAGTGTAAACGACAACTCTGAAAGCGCAAATTAAAAAACTAGCAGAATTCAAAAACTATTATTTGCAAAAACGAAACTTATGCGAAAAACTTAACGAAAAAATGCAGTTTATTTGAAAATCATGTCACATTCTTGCAATTGAGTTTATTGTTTTCATTATCAAAGTGTTTTTTATTCCTTCTCATTGTATATATATATTTTTTTTTTTTTTTTAAGTTTGCGTTCATATTTTAAGGCACAAAAATAATCCCACACATAAAGCTAAAATCATTGTGTTTACTGACACTGCACGGGCCAAACAGATGTTTCAGACAATGTTAGCATGTGATTTTATTACAATCATCTCATGCTACCACTAATGTTGGTTTTAGTTTCAAAACAATAATTACTTTGCATTGAACCCGGAACATGTTTTAACTTAATATTACGCAGCCTATAAGTGTAACTAGTGTGGAAAGACAAAACAAAAAGAAGAAACAGTGCCAAATAATTCCGTTTTCCATGTGAGTGTCAGTAGCGAGTGAGGAATGAGAAACAGATTGTGGGTTTAGGATCCCGCTGCGTACATGTCTGAATAACGACAATGAGTTTAACCACAAGCAAAAACACTTAATGAAACGAGTAACGGTAAGAACGTTCGAACTGAACCATGTTGAAACAAAATAGGCCACATGGCGACTGAGTAGAACACCTTACCTGGGCTCCGGATGGACCCACCTTTTGCAGCTGAGGGAATGTTTAACAAGACAGTGAAGTACAGACCAAGCAGTGCTGTTTAACTGGAATTTCATTTGTTCAATGTGAACAGAAATGATTCTTGAAATCATTTTTAATCCAGTTTCTTGATGCGACATCAAATATCAAGTGATTTCAAACATTTGCCATCTGGTTTTGATTATCTGATAAGCCTGGTTTTCTGTAAAGTGTTACAAAATATAGCCACATTTATACCCCAAATTCATTTAAAACAGGGGCTTAGCTGGATGAGCAGCTTTAGGTCTAAAACGACTGAAAACTTAAGACAAAAAGAATCATTACAAAATCTGGGGGTTATAAAAAATGCTTCTAATTGTGAATCTGCCAATTGTTTAAAAAATAAAATATACTGCGCTATGAGTATCTGTTTCATCTGTTCTTCCCTATGGCATGTACAGATATCAAAACACAGTCGCTTAACAAAGTGTAACACTCATAATGCATCACT
This sequence comes from Triplophysa rosa, assembly GCF_024868665.1. Classification (NCBI taxonomy): domain Eukaryota; kingdom Metazoa; phylum Chordata; class Actinopteri; order Cypriniformes; family Nemacheilidae; genus Triplophysa; species Triplophysa rosa. Next base: position 18,995,602 of record NC_079902.1, read on the forward strand.
GGCATGTATAACACATACTGGGTCACGGTAATCTACTGTAAACCCAATGATTCACAAATGGTGATTGTTGTGGCAAGCTGATGGTTGTCAAAGGAGTTTATACATGCTCAGAGATTTTACAATCTCGGTAATAATGCATTATGTGAAAAGAAAAACACTGTGCAGCAGCGAATGTAACACTCACCGCTGTGCACATCATGTATCCTGCCCCGAAGTCAAAGCGACATTGTTCGTTCATGGAATAATGCAGTCCGGGCAGCATTGGAAGCTCCTCCCACGTGTGCTCAAACGGGTCATCACGGAGACAATCGTATGAACTACAGTGGAAGAATGGGATGGTGTGTAATACGCAATCATACTTTTTTTTACATACAAGTGTGGTTAGTTGTGTAATGTATGAGTATGGATGACTTGCACTCAGTGTTGCCATTTAAATTTGCCATTTAAAAAAGATGGATACAGTAACGTTACTTGACTTAATTCTTTAAAAGGAGACTGTATGCAAGAGCGTCATCCTCCTCCTCAGCTGGACACGAAAGTTACCCTCAGGTACGTTAATGTAACCGAGATAATAAAATCGCGAAAGGTTGTAATCTCTGTACAGTATGCAGCAATGTTTTCATTTAGCCCGTTCATTTCTCACTACCCAATAATCTGTAACTTGTCTTATTATTGAACGTTATGTTGTTCGTTCCTGTTTAAGAAAATAATCTTTATAGTCCATAAAATAATACCTGACAAAAAATATAAAGCACATAATGAACGAGGTAAAACAGAAATGCTACTGTACAGGCATAAAACTTTTAGGGATTTTCTTTATTATCTGAATTACATTCATTTACCTGAGGATGATGATGAGGAAGATGCTCGGATCCACACCGCGCATGACTAAAGAACTTAAAATACCAATTAATAACTAATATACTGACTAAACAAGAAAGTAATTTTAAGTACAAACACTAAAAACAACACTAAACAAAACAATAAAGATAACAGCATGCAGATCGCTCTCTAAAATCCGTTGCACTGTCTTCACTATCGACTTCCTTGTCAGGGAGCTGCCAATGAGCGTAAATCGGCCATAAGTCCCGCCCACACGTGAGATTTGTGCCAGAAAGGCGAAAGAAAACTTGAGAAGTGTAAACGACAACTCTGAAAGCGCAAATTAAAAAACTAGCAGAATTCAAAAACTATTATTTGCAAAAACGAAACTTAGGGGCCGGCACAAGGTGGGCCTTTCTTACCCAGGCCTAATGAGTAGGCTATAGCACGTTGGACCTTAGTGGAAACATGTTCCCGGTTGATCCACCTGACAAGGTCCATGCTAGTACTCACTTTAGGTAGCGGCCTAGTTCCTGTTGACTACAACGGGACCAGTGGAACCGGTGGAAAGCAGCTTGCACTAGTGGGGCCATGATGCTCCCCATCTGCACCTCATCTCCACAACGATTCCCCTGCCCATCATGCTCCATTCCCAACCTATAAAACAAATCTTACACTAAAAACTGTACTCTTAACCTTTCATTACAGCTTTTGGAATTTCTTCATTTTAATTATAAAATTAATATAGGGTTCACTTATTTTAAAATCCATCATACAGCTTTTCCATGACATTCCCAGTTGGTTGTAAATACTGGTCATGGTTTTCCTGATTAATAAAACACTTCATAACATAAATATTTGTTGATACTTACTACAGATGAAGAGTTTGGTAGCAAAATGAGATAACTCTGTATTTAAAATTGATCAAAAATCATGTTTTTTATTGTGCATTCCAATTAATATCAATCAAACTACAGTTGGTTTGTTTTGATTTAAGCCATGATAACTCAAAAAAATACAGCTTACTAACACAATAAAAACACGATTACATAATAAAAAACATGATTTTGGAAAAATCTCATTTTGGAAACAATATTCAGACTTCAGATATTTCAATGAAAAATCATGATTTTCTCATTTAAGAATCGAATTAAGTCATCCCTAAAAGTATACATAAAATATACAGTATATACTGCAAAAAAATGGTGCGCAAAAGAAAGTTTACACAAAATGTAGGACTGAGCTATATTAGTGGGAGCCAAAAATTTGTTTGTTTACACGTCAACATGCTTACAGCATCTACACCTTGACATCTTCAAGCAGGCATGCAAAAGTGCAGCAGATACTCACACGTGGCCGGTTTCATGCGCCACCACAAAAGCAGAAGAGAAACCGTCCTCATGATTGAGGGTGCAGCTCCGCACGGGATGACACATGCCTGTGACAGGAGCGTAACCTAGCAACACATAACAACATCTGATTGAGCTTGTCTTCCTCACGGATATTTTCAGGACTGAGGTCAAGAGCTTATCAAGGTCATTGTGGCACTTCAAGCACTTTGTCTTTATATCAAGACTATTTACATTTGAATGATAAACAAGCTGAAGTCTGTAGAGGTTGATGATGCTGTGCTGGTGTGTGTCTGTTGTTTTTTACTTTACCCTGCATTCCCGTGGGCCCAAACTCTTGGCGAGTGAGAAAGATGGCATGATCGTGGTATTCTTTATCATTGGCGTCCTTCCTCTGCTGTTCAAAAGCCCAGCGACACACATTCTCCAAACTCTGGGATGGGTTGCCCAGCTCAATGAGGCTCGTGGACTGCAAAAGTGATCAGAATGGTGTTAGTCATGCTCGAGCATCATAAAACCCTATTTCCAAATGCATGTTTCTGGTTATATTGTGCAGCACGTCCGGTCACATCACAGATCTTGTTAATACAGCTCACTGTGTATCCAACACAGGACATCGCTTTAATCACAGGCATGTCTAAACAATGTTATCAATACACTCAAACAGTACAGTAAAATCAAACTTTAATGATGATATAATTAAAAAACTTTATATAGTAAATCACTGACGGCATGATGTTATTACAGTTAAGCTTCCATTGCTTGTGTGGACACAAATGTAAACAAAGCTCCAGATCTGTGTAGGGAGATAAATGCGTGGAGAGAAACATTCAGGCGTGCATGTGCAGCTGTATTTTGATGACGTGGCCACAAGAGTCATGGAAGTGAAAGATCCTTTCCAGATGTGACTATTGTAAAGCCTTGAACTTTTAACCAACAAGTTTTTTTGTAATTAGTGTTGTTGATCGGACTTAAATGCCCTGATGCATAGTTCATTATTCTTTTCTGTTTTTTGTACATATCTTTTTTTACATTCATTGCTATTATTTTTATACATCTTTTTTGCAGCTGTTGTGTATATTGTTACTAAATAAAGCTTAAAAAAAGCTTTCCAGCTGCGTGTCCGAAAATGCCTCTCAGCCTTGCTTTTTACGTCCCATCGGGTTCATAACTACTCTCCGCAAAATGCTGTAATACCTCTAGTATGCTATAGGGGGCGACGTCTTCATTCCAAACCATGGCATTGAAGCGCCACGAGGAAGAGGGCGGTGGGAACATACGGATAACTCGGCTCAGCATCACTCCCAGCACAAGTGCGTCCGCTACTCTCTCATTACGCTTCAATTTATTTGCAGACTAATAACATCACTATAATAGGTCTGTGTATTTATCACATCATTCAACCATGCTGACATGTTTGTTGATAATATCACAGCGAAGGGTGTTTCTCACAGGAGAGTTCCTCTTGTTCTCGTGAACACGAGACACGACAGACGTGCAGGCGTGCTCATTACAAGAACATCACTGCATCTTTATCTGCTCTCAACTACAAAAGAAAGCACGATGTTTTCACTCGCACCTAAGCACACATGCGCGCGCACTCTTTCTCCGGACTGATGCGGGTTAAAGCGTGTCAGGGTCTCTTTCTGTGGGAAGAGTGGAAGAGATATGCGGAAGAGACGGTGATGTTGGAGGTGCGCAGGGTCAGTCTGTTGATCAGTGCGTGCCGCTGCCGGCAGCAACGGTTGCCACAGTAATTGGGAATGATGGACAACCTGCTGGCAAGACGGGCGAGGCTGCATGCTGATCGGGGCTGCGGAGGAGAGGAGTGGGTGTGGAGGAACCAGGCGTTTGTGGAAGAGAGAGAGAGAGAGAGAGGTGGAGAGAATACAGACGGAGAGAGATGTATACATGACAGTCTTAAAGGCTGTGCTGTTGAAATAAGCGCATGAGCAGTTGTTCTCTTAAAAATAAAGATGCTACGAAGAGTCGTTTGCAGAAATGCCGTAGTAAAACCCATTTTTGTAACCTTCCAGTAAAAAGTTTTATAGACCACTTTGTAAAACGTGCAACGCTGGTCCAGAAGAATGTCCCGTTTCCGTTTTTTCCCAAACGTTTGAACAGAATACAACCAACAGAACATTTAGAGTCGAATCAAAATGTTAAACGGATATTTAATATTTAATTGTACATTTAAGATTTAAATATGAAACCGGAAGTGCTTCAGGATCAGTGTTTACATCTTAGTGATTACACCTATCCCTCACCCTAAACGGAACATAAAATTAATTAATGTTTCTTTTCAAGGATATTTTTGTTTGTTTATGATAATCAGTTAAGGGGCTGTTGGGTCCCATGTCCAGAGTAAAATCAACAGTAGATCTTAAGACAGTAACAATGCATACATCTCAGCAATATCTGTTTATTTACCAGGAATAAACAAATCAATGCTTACCACATGTCAGAAGAAACGTCGATGACAATTGTATGATCCCAACACACCCCAGTCTAATCGTACAGCATTTGACTTAAGGTAGCCATGAACCCTTTTGTGTCTCCGTGCGCAGGTTCAACCAAACTCATAAGGACTACATTTTTGACAATGTTTAAAGACTTTTTAGGTGATCCTCGTAAGCAAAAAGCCAAATCTCATTCTACTTATAATAATGTCAACAGGTTTGTGTGCAGGATAGCAGTAGGAGATGTTGTAAAAACAATGACATGACCTCAGAGTAGAAACAAAACCTTAGTGTTTTAGAATTAATCATTTTTAAAATGTTTTAAATCATTAAATAGTACCTTTAGACAACCTAGCTTAAAACGTCGCAAATATGTTTAAACCTAGTTTATTTTAACACTTGTTATTATAATCCTGCCAAAACACGTTCAAATACGTTATGAACGCTTTGGGGAAAATACCGCATGTCACATTCAATCAAATCAGACGTTTTTAAATTGAACGCATAAATCGAGTCAGTGATGTTTGGAGACTAAAAAAATCTCCAGACCTGTCTGCCTAATACAAGATATTGAAATGGTTATGGAAATAGCCATTTATTCATTTAAAGTTACATAGCTACATGCATTAAATAATACATTTCTAGTGTAGATGTTTGTGTTTAAATACTGCAGAAATAAGTACTGAGTATTAGTTAAATTAGGATATTTAAGTTACAACATTACTGGTCTGTATCTTGAGACAGAACTATGGCACTGATGTATTTTAAGATATGCCACGGAAAGTTATTTTCAGTTAAGACAGCTCAAACATTCATTTTAGTCTGAGACTATAGCCTTAAGCCTTGTCTGTGAAACTGGGCATTAAACTGACTATTACCGAACATCCAAAACTCACCATTTGTGGTTTCACAAATGTGAAGGAAGGAAACAGGCGAAGTAATGGAGTAACATTCTAGGACAAATGTTTATTCAATCCAAAACACCATAAATGAGCCATAAAGGGAAACGTGAGGGGTGTGTCACCTATGCCACTGTTAAAATGACTTGATGTCGGAACGTTGTCTCTATTTGAAATCTTTGTATATTGTATCTAAATTTGGTTTCAACAGCGAGCCCACAAGCAGACCATCCCACTGGGAAAAGTCTGGGAGCTCCCTATGGGAATTCCATCACTGAATGAGTAAAACGACAGTGAAGAAGAGACGAAGCGTGAGGAGCAACAGACAGAGAGCAAAAGACAGTGTAACTCGGGGCTGGTAGAGCATAGCATCAGCAATGCCAAGGTCATGGGTTCAATACCGAGGGAACACCCTAATAAAAATGTGCTTTGGATATTAAGTGTCCCCCAAATGTGAAGAGAGAGAAACAGAGAGATTTTGAGAGCAATGGAGATGAAGAGCTAGCAATAGAAGTAAACAGAGAAAGACCTGTGTGCCAAGCGCCTGGTGAGTTGATGCGGTACAGTTTGCATTTTAAGAACTTAATCCTGAAAAGACAAGGCCAGCGGGACAATCACCACAAATCAGCCCAGGAAACGCCATCTGCCTGACCCGCGGCAGACCTCTCTCTAACCCGAAACCGCATATAATCACCATGAAACCCCCACACTGTCTGTCACAGAGGAAAATCACCATTTATCATAATGGCTGGGGGGTGGTTGTGCATCTCAGAATGAAAAGCAGAATGTGAGGGCACTATAGTATTGTGAGCTATTCTTCCGTCTTGGAGAACTGACATTCGCAGTAATGGCAAGCTCCGTGGCCGAGATAGAGAAGTGAAGGATTGTCATGTTTAAGTGGCTTAAAAATATCTTCCTTACAGGTTACATATCCAGATAGCACTTCTGGGGAAAAGATGCTTCCTGGGTGAACCATTGATGCTGAAGGAATAAGTGGTTTATATGTTAACTTCTCCATTTATTCGTGCAATTACTATTCCAGACATCAAATGATTCAGATGTTCTCTAAAGAAAGGTTTAATTGTTCGGAAGAGGCTCTATCAAGCTCAGGCGTTCTCAGTTACGTTTCATTTAAAGGTGAAATGTGTCATTTTGACTGCATTAGCAAGATCAAATAGAACCATTTCCCAAACACTGCGTATTATCTATTAACCCAAAAAGCCCCACACAGTCACACACAACTATATATTTTAAAGACCATTTTAAAATCTATTTTTTTCTGAATTTACTATTATGTGTTTGGGTAAAATGATCATTTTTGTTTCATTCTGTGAATTACTAACAATATTTCTCCCAAATTAAAAAAACATATTGTTTATATTCGCATTTATTTGCAGGCAATCAAAACTGGAGAAACGGGTCAAATTAACAAAAAGATGCTCTGTGTTTTTTTCAGACCTCAAATACTGCAAAGAAAACAAGTTCATATTCACTTTTAAACAATACAACAGAAATATTTGTACATGTATTTAGGAAATGTTCAAAAATACTTTTTATGTGATAACTTCGATTTTTATCACAGTTTTAATGAATGAGACAGGGTCATCATTGATTCTTCATTCTTCCCAGAATTCTTTGCCGGCTCCATATAGGCTCATATGTGTGTGCGCATGTTTATGTATGTGTACGTGTTGGGGAGGGGTGTTCAGAAGGCAATTGCAAAACATCAGCACTCTGTGTGCTTTGGTGTTGAACTGTAAAGGCGTGCGACTTTGAAAAGACTCCCCTGGGAACGCCATGCTTTTAGTTCCCCGTGTGTTCAGTCTGGTGGAATAACAGGCCTAGGCCATGGTGAGCACCCAACAGAAGAGGTGGAAAACGATGTGCATGTAAGCCAAGTTGGCAGTGTGTTTATGTGTTTGTGTAGGTGCGAGTGTTCGAAAGACGGCATATGAGAGAAAAAGGGGTGTGTGCGCCTGTACATGTTAACAGCAGATACAATGTCAAACTGTCACGATACAGAACTGCAAAGGTGCTAAACGAATACAGTGAACGCTGAGATGTATCGTTTGTGAATTTCTGTGAAAGGGAAAAAGCGTTTTTAGGTTACAAATGAAATGCATGCTTACTTTTTGGGCATCCACCAGAACAATCCGGACTAGCACCACGTTAATTCGTGCCCCAAGAGAGTGGTCATGATAGATCTCGTTCACCTGTGAACAGAAAAAGCTGTGTTAGATTCAACATTAAAAATACCCAAAGCCTTATTCTTATTCTTTTAAAATTGCATTTGGGTTTCTTGAAAGTTTAAACTCAAACACACTGTGAATTATACAAGACTAATAACTAATGTTTTCAGGTCCAACGTTTTAATCTCACTTATAATGAGTTTTTTTTGCATTTGCATATCAGAAATTTTTCCAAGCGTGCATGTGTCATGAAATGTCACACCTGTCTCAGCCCTATGGCTCTGTACACAGCACAAAACTACAGTATGCTTTTCTTTAAAGAGTCTGACGTTTAAGCTTTCATCTTGCTTGTTTTGGTTGTCATGTCTTTAGAGGGTGGGATACAGTTCAGTTAGTGACAACATGCCCCAATTGTAGAGTTAAGAAGTCACCATGGAATATGCCATTAAATAGTTCAAATAAATACAGCCGCAGAGAAAAATTAAGAGACCATTTCAAAATTAGGTAAAATGATCATAGTTGTTTCATTCTGTGAACTACTTAATATCTCTCCCAAATTTCAAATGAAAATATTGTTTCTATTTGCAATTATTTGCAGAAAATGAAAACTGGAGCAACAAGTTAAAATAACAGAAAAGATGCTCTGTGCTTTTTCAGACCTCAAATACCGCAAAGAAAACAAGTTCATATTCACTTTTAAACAATAAACAGTCATATTTGTACATGTATTTAGGAAAAGTTCAACAAATATGTTTTATGTTGTAACCTCGATTTTTTTCACAGTTTTCATGCGTCTTGTCATGCTGTCAGTCTTTCACATTACTGTTGGATGACTTTGTCACTCCTGAGGTTTGATTTTGTTGAAATGCAACAGACACTGGACTGGAACGGCCACAATACATCTAGAAATGCTGAATAAATAAAAATTTGGAATGGTCACTTAACAATTTTAAAACATGAAAAGGGTAACACAAACTATTGTTTGCAAAAACACTCTTTTTTTAACACACATGTATTATATATTGTTGACCCGAGCGTGGGATGACTGAGCTGTTACCTTATTTTGATGAACAAAAGTCAGAGAAGTCTAATTTAGGACAACTAAACGAAATCTGAAGGAACTGCTTTACACCAACATACTGTACAGTACTCTACACGGAAATATATACAAGCATTTCCCATGTGTCAACTAGCCTCAGCATCTTTATGTGACCATTCCTTCCTCACAGAGAGAGCAAAACCTGAGTCCTGACACGTACATAAAACCACATACACAAGCCGTAAAAATCGAAGTCTGAGCCAGACCCAATAACGCACTAGAGAGCCTTTTTCATTTCCCATGATTCTGCAGTTTGACTTTTCACCTCGCGTCTCAGCCATCTTTACTTATTCAGTTCACTGAAGGATGGGCCTAATGCACTGTGGGAAACACGGTTCCCAGACAGAGAGGGAGACAGAGACAGACAAATTGGTACAGAAGTTCAGACATGGTGTCCTCTGCTGCTCTGGAAGCCTGCTAATGAGACACTGAGATGTATACACAGCCAACAATAATGAGATTTCTGATGGACAGACTGCAAAGAGGGGGAGCAAGAATAAGAAACGCAGACGGAGAAAAAGGAGTTTAAAGGAGGCCGGTAGGAAAGAAAGGTGCGAAAGGGGACAGAAGAGCAAGGAAAGAATTACACAACACGAGCACATGCGTCGTACCAGCTCACCTGCTTTTAATACGTACGATTCACCGGTTGCCAAGCAACCTGCAAACTTCAGAACAGGGTGGAGTTTATCCTTCCTTTCGCTTTCTGAACTCCCAGCATTCTTAAAAAAAACCCAGCTGCCAACTTTTTTGATAACACAATTCTCAAACCAATATATACGTCTGCACCTGACAAAAGCTTATCTTTGAAACTACTGTATTGGACTTTTCCTGACCGTTCGCAAAGATTTCTTCAGAAAGAAAGAGCGGAGCTCTTAGTCTCCGTTGCCTTAGTAACCGTGCTAATACGGATGGCTGCTAAAGGCTTAGATGACTTCCAGGTGACCATGACTCTAGTGTTCTCAATGACGGCTGTCATGCAGAACACACACTAAGCAACACCTCAGGACTCCACGTTAAAAGCATTGCATGGTGGGATATGAATACTGCCTTGTTTCCAGGCTCCGCTTCAAAGAAAAAAACAGCCACGCCTTGCCCTGAAATCCTGTACGCACACAGTGAAAAGATTGAACAAATCGGATGGATATTGTATTATACATTTGACTAGCACATCTTCGGCAACACAAGCAGGGTTCCTGAACCTCTAACAGGATAAATGTGTGTGTTAATGGCTGTGAGAATGTAGGTCTCATTAGCTCGGCCGGCCTTGTCCAGCACTGAGTTTCATCAGCCTACAGGTAACTAATGGAGACCTGGAGGTCAGGAAGTCAGAAAATCATTAATATCTCATTAATAATGCAGAGGAGGGGGGCATTGTGGCTTCACTGCTATAGAAGATAGAGGAGAAAGCAAGGGTGCAGATGGAATGATATGGTTGGAGGTGAACTGGTAGGGCTTATATTGGGGAGTACAAGACAAAATGATGGGGGAAAATGTGAAATGTGTAGTCAGTTAAACTCTACCATATCAGATAAATCAAACCAACCAGAAAAAGAGTATGTGAAAGGAGCCATGATGAATGAACCGTTGTGTTCTCAGTGCTACAGTAGATTTTCAATATACTGTAGCAACTTGCATTTCAGTCTGTTGATCATAAAATCTATTATGCAGCTTTAGAAGATTAGATTTAAAGTCACAAGTGGACTTCTTTTTTAATACCTTTACACTGACAATGAATTTCTTAGTATTTTTGTCTGTTTTTCCAGTACAAAATTTTTTACAAACAAGATGCTTACTTGACAAGGAAAGTGACCTAAGATGTTAAAGTGATAGTTCACCCAAAAACAGAAATTCATTTATTCGCCCTCTTGTCATTTCAAACCTGTATGACTTTCTTTCTTAGCAGAACACAAAAGATATTTTGAACCGGTACTCATTCACTTCTATTGTACGGGCACAAAACCAGTTCCAGTGAATGGGTGCCGATTAACAACATTCTTCAAAATATTTTCTTATCTGTGTTGTGCAGAAGAAAGTCAAACAGGTTTGAAACGACAAGAGGGTTAGTAAATGATGACAGAATTTTCATTTTTGGGTGAACTGTCACTCTTGTTTTCTGAAAAGAAAATATAAAAATTAAGTGTATGCTTAAAACAAGCAAAACTTTGCACCAACGGGGTCAAAAACATACTTAACAAAGAGGTAAACCTTTAGTTTATTCCTTTATTCCTTATTTTTCAGAAAACAAGACTCAATACCGTAGGTCATTTTGCCTTTGAAGTAAAATGTATCTTAATTTGACAGTTTTTAGATATTTGTACTACTGCAAAATAAGACAAAAATACTACTTTGGAAATTCACTTTTATCTTTGGCATGTCTTCATGTTTTTTGGGACTCACATGATACAGTAGCTAGTCCACTCTTGAAAATACACCCTTGTGTTCCACAGAATAAAGAATAATACATATATAAATGTACAGTATGTTTTTCACATACATTTTATCACAGTATAAATATAAATATATAATATTTGAAAACACAAATGACCGCCTGCCATCCAAACTTAATTTAAGCATCTTTAGACACCACCGATTTTGTCTTAACATCCCACAGGTATGCAATATAATGTTGGTGGGCAGAATCACCACTGGTCTGTTTCACTGGACAGTGAGTGTGGTCTTCTTTACATTGATGTGTAATGTACAGGAATGCTCTGAGACATGAGACAGTATTTGCTCAGACTCATTTCTGAATCTCTGCCATTTTCACTTGACATTTTGGACCATTATTACCTGTCTGACATTTGAGGACGAGAACAACGTGTCTATGAAAAGTTGATTACATAATGGTCTGTCCGCCTGCACGTCTTGTTTACACCTGAGGAGTGACTAATATAGACGGAAGCAATTAATATAGTCGACTTTCAATTCACACAATTAATGCTACACACAAAGGTCTCAGCTCCATTACGCAGAGTAAATATGTGAAATGAGTCTGAGTACAAGCGCAAGGGGAACACGGACACTGTGGTAGTGTGTTTCAGGATCTGCAGGAAGAGGAACACTGATCTTAGATCAGCAGGTTGTGAGATTTTTCAAGATAAAACAGAAAAACTGTAAAACAAATGCATGCTGGGTATCCAACAGGAGAACACGTTATACTATTAAATAAAATATGGTAAACTATATTACTAGGAAATATCATGTTCTCAAAAGGGTGGGAATTAGGTTAATGACAGCTGATTGGTGGATTGGAATAAGTAAACTCAGGGTGTTTTTAATATTTTCCTATTGTTCAATATTTGTTAGATCTATACTACTTACAGCTTTATTAACATTCTCATTCTTATTAAGAATACTGTGTTTATTTATTGTATCTTTTTCATATCAGTTTGATAAAGAGTGTTAAAATTAAGTTTGGTAATTTATGTTTATTTTATTTATGGTAATGCACCAGTACACCAAGACAAATTCCTTGTACATGTAAACCCAGACTACTTGGAAATAAGGCGATTCTGATTTTTTATTTTTTTGCCCATTTCAGTCGAGGGCAGACAGCTCATCAGACCAGTTCTCCAAACAAGCAAAAATCCATTCACAAATACAGCAACTTCCACGCAGAGACTAGTAAACTGAATTATTTTAGTTCCACAACATTCACAAACACACAGCGGTTCTTGACTGGTTCTGCTTCAGGACACAGGTGGCAACCAAAAACCGTACCAAAATTGTTCATTGTACAAAAATCTCAGTTTCTCTCAATTTATTAAGATACTATTTAGTGCATAGTCCAAACAAGGGGCGGAGCTACGGGTGGGCCTAGGCCTACCCAGATTGACAGCTGGCCCACCCAGTCAGAGCCAAGAAAATGATTTTTAATACTATATTAAATATTATTTTTACCCTCGATTCTGAAGTTTGTATAAATTAAATAAATACATTTGAATTGTTTGTTTATTAATAATCTTAATAATAATAATAAGAAGAACTTTATTTAGAATGTGCTCACACGACGTCAGTTACGTTACGGCCCTTACGCTGCGTGCTAATATCGCTGTCTGTAGATTCTCTTTCTATGAATATGTAAACATGGCTATCCATGCGACAGTAATGGCAGTATGCGTGCTTCAGCCTCCACTGATATTCTCACTCCACCGGCTTCCAAATGAGAAAATCGAAATCGTCCACCTCAAGATCTGTCATATAGCTGATCGCAGTCCGCGTGCGCTTGTCACCAGATTTCAGTCTATTTATTCGCTCTCTTTGTTTTGGCTTTAGGTTTCGCCGTTAGGTTACGTAACCATTACGGATTTCCCCTTGCATATCGCGGACTGCTCTTTGGCTCTGACTCTCGCCTGGCCCTGACCTCGGTCCTGAACTGTCCCCTGGTTTCGCTCGTGCGGTGATTTCGCACCTATTTAACCTCTGACTCTGCATTTTCCCTCCGACCGCTTTCTGGTTATTCATCCCTGCCTCAGCCGTGTTGGTGGCTCGAATGTTAAAGTTCGTTTTCAATAAAGCATTATTTTATGATTTCATTATGATATGATTTCTTCACTTCTCTATAGGTCCGCTATGTTAAATTCCTTTGTTGGTACACTAAAAGTGTTTAAAAAAAATTATAAATGAAATGCATCAAGATCTAAATTAGCTATTACATTTGTTGTAAATTAACTAAAATTTTTAAATACAAAAAGAAAAGAAAAAAATACATTACATTCACTTGGGTATAAGTTATAACTATTATTTACAGTAAATTACGCTTTGAGGTTTAATTACACTAGGCCTTGTGTAAGTAAAAAAATAATATTACCACCACAGACTTTACTAATGTATGGGATTCATGAGTGATTCATTTCTTTTTTGTAAAGTCTTTTTTGGTTATTTTTAATTCATTATTGTAGCTGCCTACATGTGTATCTGTTTTTTTCAATCCATGTGATCAACTTTATTTAGATAAATGGGTTGGTGGGTACAGTTTTGTCTTATTCTTATCTGTCGTTCTATAGGCCTACAAACTAGAATAACGTATTGCTAGATTGAATAACAACAATTGAACTTGCCATACCAACATTAAGAGAATTGCATTTGACGCCACAGTGGGACAGAACACCGGTCCATCCAATTTTCTTAAAAATTACGCCGTTGAAAGTGTGATGCGAATTATTCCGGCCCACCCACAATTTTACAGGCCCACCTATCATATACTTTCTGTATCCGCCTCTGGTCCAAACAACATTGCAATGTCCTAAAAAACTGAAAATTGGAATAGAACTTGGAAAATCTACTATATTATACAGTAAATTCAGCAAAGGTTGATTGACACATAAACTTGTATTTACATCTAATCTATTAGCAGACACATTTGTCTAAAGTGACAATTGAGAGAGCATTTAACGTTTTGTCAATGAGCTAACAGTAAAGTCTACAAATCTATGTTTCCAAGCATAGTCTGGGTTTTTACCTTTTTATCTTTGGCATCTACCTAGTACAGTCAGATACAGTGTATTATCTGCATTTAGCACAGTTTATTCCTTTGTTTTCAGAACAGAAACAGCTCTAAAGCAAAGAAGATGGACAACATCCTTACACATCTGCAGGATTATGCACACCCCACACATCAATTTTGGCATTTCCGAAACCTTTCTGAAAGGGCTGTGTGTTGCCCACATGCAGCCCTGATGCCCGTAGTAAACTGATCTGTACTCAGACATCTCCTACTCTCTCTTCCTGTATTCTGAGACACCAGCCACTGACCAAAAGACCTGAATAAAACACCGCTGATGGAACGAACAGCCGCTCTATATTTTCACTTCGACAGTCTTGCACAAATGCACAAACCAATACGATACAACGACAAACACATAACACATCATCACACAGCCCACAAATGCAAAAAGACGATCAGCTAAGAGGAAAATTCAGGGAAAATAGTTGGAGGAAAAAGGGCAAAAATTTGCTCTTACACCTCGTCACATTCTTTTGTCTCTCGCTTTTCTTTCCTTGACTCCCGGAGAGCGAGCGAGCGAGACATGCCATGCGAAAGTGAGCAAAGTAAACTTTCAAGAAGAAAGCAGCGAGAACTCAACGCGTGGGAGAGAGAGGAGACGCGATGTTATTTATATATTTCTGTTTATCTGTTTTTCTGTCATTTATTCCGAATGCTGTGTTTGAAACACCCCCTAGGACGAAAGGAGACAGGAGAAAAGGAAATAACAGTGGCACAGCTGCGGAAAACGTTCGGGGACCCGTGATAACCGAAGAAAATATGCAATATAGAGAGAAATTGTGAGGTTATAACCGATTTTTCACCCACCTTTTTTTCCCCATCACATTTTATCTTAGATGGAGTGATCCGTGATGTAGAAAAATGACTGCAGAACTGATCTAATACGTTTCTGATTTTACCTCCCATCATTGACCATTACGGATTATATAATATCAACCCAACTCGTGTTTTTTTTTGTCATTGGCTAGAAGGTCTCTCTCTCTCTCTGCGTAGGTTTAATTTGTGAAGATTAAAGGATGGATAGTGAGGAGCAGATGAGTGCTGTTTCGTCCTCAGGCATATTGTTCCCCCGGCTTACCGTCACCTCGGACCACATGATGCAAAGCCACTGATCTGCTGGATCCAGCTTTACCTAAACCTGACACTAGCATCAGTTTCATGAAAAATACAGATTTTAATCTGAAGTCTCTAAGGGTCTGAGTTGTTAACAGGACAGCACATATTTCTGTGTGTTTCTGTGTTATCTAAGAGGGTCTGACCTGCAGTATGCCCGGCTGCCAGAGAGCAAATGTGAATCTGTGTCAAAGTTCATTTATGTTGTATACAGTACATCTTTCATTTCACTTAAAATTGTAAATATTGTTTCTTGTCACTAGCAAAAACAAACACTTCATGAAATCGTCAAAATTGTATGATTTCAGCTAACGTATATTTTCTTAAAGGGACAGTTCACCCAAAAATTTAAATTCTGTAATTGCTTATTTACTTTCATGTGGTTCAAAACATACTGTAATTTTTCTTTTTTTAATAATATTATGAGAAATGTTTCATTGGTTTTCTGTCCATACAATGGAAGTCGATGCGGGCCAATGTTGTTTGGTTATCCACGTTCTTCAAAATATCTTATTTTGTGTTTTGCAGGAGAAAGAAAGTCACAGGTTTGGAATGACATGAGGGTGAGTATATTATAAAATAATTTTTATATTTGGGTGAACCATCCCTTTAATTCCCATTTTTATATACTACTCATACACTCATGAAGTCAAACGAAGTGTTAAAAAACCCTTTCAAAACACTAAACAACTGAGTATAACCCAAGTATTTCAGGCGTCAACACTTTTCCTCTAATGTTTCTCCACCAGCCAGTTTTATCTTAGCTGTTTATTATAATGCTGTCTTCCGCCTGCAGAACTGCCACGCTGTTGACAGGGTAGTTTCTATTGTTCTTTGATTTTTCTCAAGGGTAACCCAAACACAACAGGCAGCGTGGGTGGCTTTAGCACGCTTACAATGTTCATAAGAGTGAGGAGGTACTTCTCCACATGTTGCTGCCCGTGAAACTGCACCACGGAGTCATCCACCCCCAGCAGAACCTCAATGTTGTACGCTCGCTCGGGGGACTGTCTGCGGGCTCGCCGGCTCTGGTTTATGCTTCGCTCCACGCCCTGATAGAGAGTCTCAAGATCCATCAGACCGCCCAGATCGGCACCTGTGGAGAAACAGAAAAATGCACAATTGTTTTAATTCTCGTTTCAATTATGCACTTCATCCATTTTTGGTTCAACTAGCTTTTCCCCGACAGACTTATTAAGTCACACGTTACTAAAAAGATAAAAGGTAGAGCCACCCTGTGTTGTAAAAAGATGTCACAACACTAGCCACTGTTTGGCGTGTCACAAGGTCATTTCCTTTCCAGGCAGATAGATGGAAAACGGCGAACAGAAGACGTTGAGGAAGATCTATCACCTTGTCTACATCACCCAATCAGCTGGGGGCATCTTCTATGCTCCAATTATGTAACGTTTCCTTGGCAACCTGCTCATGGGTAAACCAACGCTCGGTGCAGACTAATATTAGCTCACCAGTCACTTTCTTATTGGATGATAATCCGCGAGTCAGAACAATATTCATCATGCTAACGCTGAGAGTCAGTATCACATTATTACAGGACTACAGAGGCACAGAAAATTCCCAATAAAAACTAACAGATATGTTTTTTCTTCAACGCTGTTGTTATTTGGTAGGGTTGAAAATTCCCTCGCCAGCAGGTGGTTTGGTCCTCACAGCCCGTGTCAGCAGCTTTTTACTCAAAATTAGCAGAAAGCTTGCACAACAGAAACGATGAACGTGACCTTGGCTCTTTTGTGCAGTATGTACGTGAGAGCCTATAAAATAACCTACAATTTTACATTAAAGTGTCCTGACCCTTATAACACCTTTTAGTCATTGCAAATAACAGTATCTGTTTCATTATAATTTTATTACGGTATAGTCCGGAGAAAGAGCCATTATGTCACAGTAGCACGGTAACATCTTGTTAGCCGGAAGAAAAAATAGGGAAGGTTAGTTGCCCTCAGAAACAACTCTGCAGCATCAAAACCTGTTTATACAAGATGTGAATAAAGAACAGAAAGTATGAACTATTTGGACGCAAATTTCGATCAGAAAGGTTTGTATAAAAGTATTATAAAAGGACTCCAATGACTAATTAAACCTAGACTTCGCATAAAAAAAGAGTTATAAAAAATGTCCAAATCAACTACTAAAGCAGAAAAATGTTACATCCCATGCTAAAATTATTATTTTAAAACCATTTTCACTAAAAGAGACTAAACATTCTGTCATCATTTACTCACCCTCGAGTTGTTCCAAATATGTATACATTTCTTTGTTCCGATGAACACAGAGAAAGACATTTGGAAGACCAAACAGGAAAAATGACAATGGTAGTCAGAAGTGCCCCAGAATTGTTTGCTTTCCTACATTCTTCAAAATATCTTCTTTTGTAGTTAACAAAGAAATTTATAAAGCAAATTTTCCTACTAGGGTAGTCAATGGTGGCCAAGAACTATTTGGTTCTTGCATTCTTACAAGCAACGTTACAAGCATTCTATATCATATCTTTCTCTGTGTTCATCAGAACAAAAATGTATACAGATTTGAAACAATGTGAGTGTGAGTAAATGAAGACAGAATTTTCATTTTTAGGTGAACTGTTCCTTTAAATGTTGCCAACATCTGGCTGTATATTGCCCTCATCCCTCAATTTTGTGCCCTACAGGTGATGGCAGTCCTTCATCTACTACGCCTGTCTTTTCCTGTCACCCCCGTTCAGCTCTATTACAAGATACTCCAAAACTTGACCCATCGCCCCGTCTGTCAAACACGGCCGGCTCTGCTTTGGTCTCATGAGAGAACATTCACATTCAGACTGAGGAGCCCTCGCCCTTATCAGGACACAAAGCTACTTTGTCTTTCAACCTTTGCAAATGTCAAGAGAACTTATGAGGGAGAGAAAGATGGAGGAAACACAAGATGGAGAGAGAAGGCTGGTCAGGACATTAAAAAAGATTGATATCATTGCACGGGTTAAAGATTTCCTTCGAGTGGATGTACAACAGCCGATTCTGCACATGCACAGTAGCTAATTTTCTAAAACTAATCGCATGCCCGTCTCACTGAGTGACAGCCACCAGGCCAACAAAATGCAAAGGACTGAGGCGAAATAAAAGTTTGATGTATCTGCACGTACGAGCGCTGACATTAAAGCACACAGGCACACAAAAAAGCACACGAATACCCAAACTAAAACATTAGAGCGTGTTGCTAAACCTGAGAGCTTGCACTGTATAGAGATTTCTGTGAACGCTGAAAGTAACACAAACAGCCCTAAAGTGAAAACTTCTGATGCTGAGATTCACAGACAATTATCACAAAGCTGTGTTCTGAATTTGAAGTTGCAGACGAAACGTCACAAATATGTAAACTGACATTTATGTAAATCTCTCAAAACACTATGACAGACAAAAAATTGAAGTAATTTGTAGTATTCACAAAATATAAAGTTTTGTGGCAAGAACGAAATGCAACTGTTTGCAAACATTGGCGGTATGCCGATGATGTCAGACAACGTTTTAATTAAAGTGTGAAAAAGTGTGTACACGCCAAGGATGTACAAGCGAGCTTTTCTGTGTTCTTGAAGAAGGGTATCGCAACCTTAGGGAAATCTGATCCAGCTACACACATTTTCTAACAGCCAGTTCTCAACTAATGCTCTTTCAGCCTTTTAATCTTTAATGGTGTGTTGTAAAAGCCAAGATCAAATCAGGCCTTTAGGACCAGGCCATAGAGAGCCGGTAATGATATCAGTAACTAAATCATCTCCAGCGGTAATAAAGTATGCCATTTGATTAAGCTCTATATTAATGCCAACAATGCACAAATGTTTACTATGTAGTAAGTAAACTGACTATGTTACTGTAGAGGATGTTGTAATGTGACTATTAGAAGAACGGTGAGATATGCACACACATGAATGATGAGGTTTTGGAAAGATGATGCAGCTTTGCAAAATCATTTATTTCCATTTAGTGCTAAACATTTTCAGTTTCATTTAAGGGTTTAGATTTTCATATTCTGTACAGCAATTCATTGACTGTACTCAAACACAGATACATACTGTATAAGGTACTGCAAAGCATCATGGGAGAAATGCTCCGCTGGGCTATATCAAGACATCTAAGCAATTCACACATTTTACTCTGGATGTCTACACAAGGGAAAGATTTCATAAGAGTGCCATAAGAACGCCTCTTATGAAATATAACAACGGGGAAAAAAAGACAGCCTTTTTTGTCACTGCCAGATCTCGAAGATAAACAGAAAATTCCACCCACTCAGGCTGTGGTGGGAGGGGCTCTGCCGCTTCCCAGCGTCTCTGCACCAGACGCCCGCTCTCCCACAGGTCAGCTTTCTATTCTTCATTTCTTACACCTCTTTCTCTCTGTCTATCAGTGGCGAGAGAGAATGAAAGATGCTGTGGAAAGGATGCTGGGAGATTGAGTTTACACACACACCGACAGACACACACATCTGTCTTAATATTGCAATATAAAGAATAAAAATAACAAAAAGTATGTGCTTCTTTTGTAATGGTTGTGTTTGTACACTGTTATAATTTTTTTCCGGTATTATTATATCACACCAGCGCATCAATACCGCTCAAGGTAATTCGAGAGTGTGAGAGGAGAGAGTAAGTGGTGGCATTCGATACAACTTCTAACAGTTACTATTGCTACTGCTATTTCTAATTTCAAACCTCTAGAGATTTCCCAGACATCCCATCTGCTAAACAGAATATAAAAATAGGTCTGATCATTACAGTACAGTAAACGTCACTGTCCATGGATGTGAGCCAACCAGGTCAGTTGATCAGCCCAGAACAAGTGACGGATCAATAGATGGAACAGACAAGGCCACAGTGACCTCCAAACGTGTTGACATTTTAATAAGAGCACTCCCATTCTTCTCCTCAAAGCCACAACAGGACGTTGCAGGAACAGGGTGTCTCTTTCAGAAATATTCTGGCTAATAGAAATCTTGGAAGGCCACTCCGCCTGCTATCAGCTGGAAACAATGCCAGTAGCCACTGGTGCTCTCTTAAACAACATTATTTGTTGAGTTAAGCATTTACTGTAATTTAAATTTGCAACCAAGCAGTTTATGGTCCATTTCATTTCCTCATTAAAAGTCACATAAGACCTTTTTTTGAGCAAACTTTAATTTTCAGCTAGGTGGTTTCAGCATTTTTAAAAGTCACTGCTTGGTTAGAAAAAATCCAGTCAATAAATCGTAATATTATTTTCCCCACAAAAAAACACTGTGTAATATAATATAACACGATACTTTGATATAAACTGTACCATGTTACTGAATGATGACCATATTTAAAACAGTATTTCCATGTCACGGTAATGTACTCAATCCAAAAACCTAGAAATTAGAAAATACATACTAGAATATGTAATGTAATATTTGCCATATTTACCATGTTAGTGCCCCTCTTCTGATCTCATACAGAAATCCTAGTTGTACGTTATAATTAGGGGTCAAGCCCCGAAGGGGTTATAAGAAGTTTTATTTTGTTCTAAGTGCCTTTCCCTATGTTTTTAAATTTGTTTGCTTGTTTTTCAAAATCTGATCATCTGACATGCCCAAAATATTTCCCTTTGGAAAGGGCTTGACCCCATAATTGCTGCTTGCAGCTATATTTTCTATTTGGTTCCATTTGCATAACATTTCCTACAATTTAGCAAAAAGAAGATGTCCCTATCTACTGTGATCCAAGTAATGGTAAAAAGGTCAAAGATACTCAATTTAAAAAGATTTTAAACTAAAGACTAAGACTTCTTTAAAAGCATTTCATGACTGCAATAAGACATCCGGTCTTACAAAATCCACATTTCAACAGAACTGAACAACAAAGAACACGTTTATTTCAGCTATTCATTCATCTCTGAGGTTACAAGTCATTCATCATTTGTCCATGACCCCTTATATGAAGAGCAAAAAACACTTCTCTCTGCGTTACAACCAATAGCATTAGTAAGAGACCTCAATGTCACATAACCAAAGGTGAGAAATGGCATCAATCATTGTGTTTTGCTAATGAAGGATGTTGTAATGCACAGACCGGATTTTTAAGCCTTTCCTACATTATAAGTAATTTCTCTTTTCATTTGTTTCTGAAAGGTAAATGAGTTGTCAAGCAAGTCCTAGCTCATCCTCGCGAACTCTTTCAATAACATCATATTGAGAATGACACAACTACGACGCGATGATATACTTCACAGGTTTGATTTTGAGATGAGATTATTTCAGATAACTGCCACATACAGCTATCTTAACTGCGAGAGATTGTAGAAAAGGTCTTGAATAGAAGCGACTGGAGTTGAGAAAAACAAAAGGTGTGAGACAATATGTATGCAAATGATCTCGAGTAGAAGTTCTCAGAGGGAATGTGGAAATATATCGGTTATGATTTATGGAAATTCATCAGCTGGTTATATTCTTTAATTGAGCAAACCTATGGAAAAGTGACAGGAAGCTTTAAAATTAAGATATGCATCCGTTCGGGTAAGGAATGTATGTTTCTCCAAATACAAGACCGTGGTTTACTAGAATATAAACGGTTTTATCGGACGCACACGCCGGCCCAAAGTTAACTTCCGATCTGTGTTTGTTGATCGGTCTGGTATTTGAATAAATTTATATTTTTATTAATATTTTATTGCATAATAATTGTATTGAATAAACAATCTGTTGAATTTTATTGTATATTAATTTTATTAAATAAACAATTTGTTGAATGGGTCGTGTCACTTTGTCACATTTAAGTTTAGTCAAGTAACAGTTCTTCTACTGGTGACCCAAAATAATACTGGTGAAACGTACTTTTAACTTGCTAGCTAATGTAATTTACTTGTTTCAAAACTAATCTACAGGGACTGTACATGTGCCAGGTGTTAAGTTTGGGCCACAAAAGCAACGTAACATTTGTTTAGGTTTTTGCTTTAAAACAGTGTATATTAGAGAAACTAAAGAGAGAATAATGAACAAATCTTTTATGGCAGGATTGAGAACTATAATTTCTTACAATGAATCATTCTACAAGTGAACAAGTTTAAGAAAAAAATGACTAGAAAAACACTGTAAAGGTTTAGATGTAATGACTCCATAACATTACTGAATTATGGTCATATTGTAACTTTACAAAACTTTAAGTGCTGTACTACAGCAGATTCAGAACCCTACTAAACAAATGCATACATTTTAAAAATGAACAAAATGTTAGAAATTTTCCTAAAATATGAGATTTTAAATATACACCTTGATGGATAACATGTAGACTGTAGGCCAGGCCCGGTTCCTGCCAGGTGCAGGTATTATTTATCTATTAAAATAAATAGAATAAGAAGCCTATAAAGAAAGTGGGCTAAGAACATTGAATTCCCATCACTGAACGATCACTGACTTTTTAATTTCGCAAAAAGCTCCCGTTTTAATGAATGAATCTGATTACACTGCACAGTGAACTTTACATCATATCTGCTGTTGTATATGAGGTCCGTGAGCGCGCCTAAACTAAACTCGTTTGCACAGTGTTTCGCTACCATCTTCACTATGAATTGAAATGAACAGATTTATTTGTAAAGCTGGATCTTTCAGTCATTCCTGACAGTCGATAAGTTAAAATCTAGCCTAAATATTGCAAGCAAATAATAGCTGTTTGTTAATGTTACCGCTCGCGTGACGCATCCTTCTCCTTCACAAAATAAGACTGCAAAAACTCCTGTTATAATAAATGAATCTGATTTTACTGCACAATTAATTTTACATGCTGTTTATAATAAACTCAAAGCAAGCGTGCAGTGCACCTAAAATTCAATTATTTTGCTTTCACCAGCATCTCTGTTACAAACTAAAGCCGCTCTGTGAGTGAAGAGTGACGTTGCTTTCAACCAATAGAAAATACTGCAATTTTTGGTGTTGTTTTTTTATTCTCATTGGGTGGGCAAGACAGACGTTTAGGTGGGCTCAGCCCACCCCTGCCCATGCCTGGAGCCGGCCCTGCTGTAGGCCAGCTTGCGTTGTATTATATTTAAATAAAAAATATATTGACATCTAGAGACAAATGTCTGTAAGTGAATTCAACATTAGCCACAAAAAGGTAGTGTCTTAATATATCTCTCATTTAGCGCTGTTCTCAGAAAATATTAATTAATTGCTATTAATATCATTTAATATCTATTAATCAGCATATCACATAAACAATAACGTAAAACGATTAAACTTCTCCAACATTAAAATACATGAGATTGTTTCTATCCACACACACAGGTTACTAGTAGAGCCCGACCGATTTATCGGTTTGCCGATTTTATCGGCCGATATGAGCCTGTCGCAGCCCAGCCCAGCTGATCTCTGCAAACACGAAATAAAAAAACATTTAACGGCTGAAGTCCTAAAAGTTTGTTTTAATCACGAAAAACGTACAATGCACAATGTTCTGTCATAGCAGAAATGAAAACCGCCGCTTTCTGTATGTTTTCCTGCCATCTACGGTCACGTTCATATTTAAATTGCGTGCACTTATTCTGTGAATTCGATCGAAATATCCGAAGAAACCCATACACTTAAATGCCCATAAACCCTCCCCTCGAAGAAGTCGGAACATAAGTGGTCAAAAGTGGATGAAATAGACAGATTCAAGCACCAGGTGCAAACGGGTATGTGTCTCCCTTGTCCACTTGTGATGTGACCGACCAAAACACGTTGTCTTAACGGTAAGTTGCTAACTAGTCTGTGAAATACTTAACTTACTGTAAAATTAATAAACAATTACCCCATAAGTTTCCCTTTCAATGCAAGTCTAATATAACGTTAACCCATGTCCTTTAAAATGATTATGCTTATCACTTCGGTCTCATCGGTTTGTCAGTACAGTCAGTAATGTAGCAGTATCTTTCTGCAATCTAATAGACGGCTGTGCGTTCATGGCGAATGGTCATTCAACGCCAAGTTGTTACCTAGTTGGTAAGACGTAATGCTATAAAGTAAATAAACAATATCCCTGTCTTTTGCTCTCACAATGAGCTTATCATATTCGTTTGCTACATTAGAAGAGCCCTATGATTTCTGCCAAATTTGTCACATTTTTGATCGGCTAAACCAATAAAAAAAGACTCATTTTGGACCATAAAGTGTATTGTTAAATTGTTAAAAAGCGTTCCTCCATTACATATATTTGTTATCTCATTATAAGTGTTTGATCAAATAATTTGAGTGATCATTGCAAATGTGTTTATGTTTATTCTGTTTATGTAGCCTATACTGTATTCTACAGCACTTCCAGTCGTGTGTCCACACTTTTGACTGGTACTGTACTATGATATACTGTACACAAAGAATATCGGCCGATATATCGATATCGGACTGTTTTACTCCCTTATATCAGTATCGGGCCCCAAAAAAACCCCATATCGGTCGTGCTCTAGTCACTAGCAGTTCCATTATACAACATTATCGATCCATGACATCCAAGTTCCCAACTCTTCCATTAATCAATACGCTCTCGCATCCCTGTGTAACTGTATACTCCACATGCAGCAAAAGGAAGCACAATATCCGTTCTTGTGTTTTGCCATTTAAATAAACTGAAATTTTAATGGGATTATCTGTGGCGGATTGCCGATCCTGAGCAGATGTCCAATGTGTGTCATTCCCATGGCACTGTCAGAACAAATCTGGACTTTCTCTGAATCCTTGGAGAGGAATCGAATTTTCAGACACACTGTTTACTCTCATCTCTGATAACTGTGGCTAGTAATGCATGCACAGCAGACCAATTCATATGAATGAGTACACACATGACTACATGTGTGGCATCAACAGCTGTCAACAGCAACAGTAAAGTCTCTATACAGTATATAAGGCTGGGGTAGGAAAAATAATGTTACATTTATTAAAAAACAGTGTCATCCTTTTGTGTTTAATGTTACAACTCAATAATAATTTGTTCAGTAATCATAGAATAATTAGATACCACATAGGCTACCTGCAAAATAAAATAAAAAACAGCTTGTGCATGCATTACTGAAACAAAAGCGTACACAGGGCTTGTGGTATTAGACAGTACCGTAATGTAGGTTTGGACAGTGAGAGCTGAATGTGCAGCAGGAGAACCAGGAAGAGGAAATGTTGGGCTTATCTTTCTCCGATGAAATTTAATAACAGCCTTCAAAGAGGGTTATTCTTCCCATTTCCAATCTGAACATGACACTGAGTGTTATTTAATTCTCCTCGCTTTGTTGCACAGGTAATGTCCTTTAATCCAACAGCACGCAGATCATTGAGAGAGAGCATCACTTGAGACATAATTGTTACAACCCTGGTTGTTTGTATGTTTGTGTTGAGTTTGTGTTGCAGGAATGGAGGCCATTCATTGGCTAATGGATAGCTGCTTCTGATTGGTGTGGCTGTTTTTGGGGAGGGAATTAAAAGCCTGTCCTCTCCATTCATTGTTAGCTTGCTAGCCTGCCAGCAGCTTGCTCATTTATTGTCTTGGGCCTGTTTTTTGTTATGTTTTGTTGATTATAAGTTAGACACCCTGTGATTGTGATTTTTCTTTCTTTGGGATAGTAGGACTCCGAAGCCATTTTTTTCTTTTATTGTTCCCTTCTTATAACTTGTTTATGTGGGTAGGGAGAAAGGGAAGTGTTTATGTAGAAAATCATCATAATTTTCTTTATTATTGTTTTATAGGTTATGTAGAGGGAGTGGGGTTTAAGTTGTGGGGTTTTGTTTGTTGTTTTGGCGTTTTCGAAGTCTGAAAGTTGATCCCATATTATTTGTTTTCAATAAATATTCTGTTATGACGAATTTTGGGTCTGAGACATCTTTCTGTTGTGGCCTGGCCTTAGACGGGCCATAACATAATAAATGAATAATCAAGATGAAACAGCAATAGAAAATAGACAAATTAAATTACTTTGTCAAGTAAACTACAGGGCGGGTTTCTGACTGTCCCGAGTAACAAAAATATTGCCCTATAAAAGAGGTAGTGGTGACCTCTCTTGCCTCTGTAACAGAGTTTGTAGCACCATCGCTTAAGCTTTACTCTTCCTGGTTTTAGCATCAGGGTGGCTAATACATGCACTTTGTAAAAATGCATTAGGATGCCTACAGGTAACCGTTTTCTTTAACGGAGTGTCTATTTACACGGAGTACAAATAGCCCGCCTTGTCGGCAGAGACTATTTGCACTAACTCCGCCCACCAATATGTGATCGTTTGAAATGGCGTCGTTCTTACAATTTCTCTATTTCAATGACACCAATGGCGTAAGGTGTAAAGTCTGTATAGCTTGGCACGGGAGACTGGGGTTCTACCCCACCTCTCGCTGAAAATGCTCTTTAATTTTTTTTCTATTTCCTTACAGATCATAATGGCATTTGTTTTCAATAAAACAGATTTAAGACTTAAAATTCATTTTTATTCATAAAGTTTAGGGTAAGGTTAGGGGTAGGTGTAGGGCTTTAATATCTCAATAAGTTGCCATCATTTTAATAATTTTTATAAATATAATGATTTAATGTTTAATGCACAACAATACGTAGGTGCAAATAGTAACGTTATCTGCCACTATTTATAAGTAAATAGCATCTAACTACTATTTCTACTTAATCCAAAGAAAAAAACAGCTATTCTCGGTTAATGTAAATAGCATTTAGCTAAGAAATTCTGCTATTTTCACTTAGTGTAAACAGAACCTACTGCTATTTAAACTTAGTGTGAATAGCATCTATTGCCGCTGCCTTTCTTTAAAGCAGTGTTTTTCAAACTTTTTCTGCCATTCCCCACTTTGGAGGTAGGGAAGGGTTCCAAGCCCCACCTGTCCCCAATCGCCCCAACAAAATGGTAATATATTTAGGTCCACTGTCTGTCTTGGTTTGGTCTGCTGGTGCCGTTTTCTTTTCATTCCATATCACAAACTTATCCATTCGCAGTCTGATGTTGTTTTAAGTAAGGCTTACATTTAAATGTGTCGTTGTTTTGTTTCGAGTGTATGGTCAATAAATAAAGGAATTAATAGAGATGGGCACAAAAGTGA
Source organism: Triplophysa rosa (assembly GCF_024868665.1). Lineage (NCBI taxonomy): Eukaryota > Metazoa > Chordata > Actinopteri > Cypriniformes > Nemacheilidae > Triplophysa > Triplophysa rosa. Next base: position 19,023,095 of record NC_079902.1, read on the forward strand.
TGAAATTTCCTTCCACTTGTCATATCTCTATTCCCCACTAGTGGGACCCGCCCCACAGTTTGAGAAACGCTGCTTTAAAGGGATGGTTTACTTAAAAATGGAAATCGAACCCACAACATTAGCGCTGCAGACAAAACACTCCAAATGAGCTATAGCAACAAATAAAGAAATACAAACTATAAAAAACCAATAACATTAATTTTGCGGAAAACCATTTCTTTAAGTGCAAAAACAAACACACAGTATAGCCTCTCTCTTCGCATGTGCCATTGTAAGCTTTGAGATCTCATTATGTTTACCAACACTGTAGATCTCCATCATGAGATTACATTTTACGGCCCCAGTGTCACCGCGATCAGAGACGCTCCCTGGATACTTCGTCTCGCACACTACACTTAGGTCAAGCACTTCCGGCTGGCGGTTTACAAAAGGTCCGCGCAAAGTGCATGCCCGAAATTAGTTCATTAAACACAGCACAACAAACGCAGCAATGCAGCAAAGCGCAGCAGACGGTGACAGCAAGCGCACGGCCCGCGCGTTTGTTCTGACAACATGGCTCGTTTCCTTTGTTGCCTCGCGAGCTACGCAATTAAACCAGCCATGTATCGAGCATGTGCTAATTCAAGCTCTAAAGCTCCTACCCAGAAGCCAAAGCATGTAGCCCTGGGAACGTGAAGTAATGAGATAGCATCCCTTCTCCTGCTATTCCTGACAGAACGGTACGGATGGCAGAGAAGAGCGTAAAGAAAGAGGAGGCGGGGGAATCGGTTTCTGAATCTCTCTTCTCCTTTCCCCCCACCTTTCTCTTGTTCTGAAGGCACTGGCTCGCCATTCTATATCCAATTTTAATGAAGTGGGTCTCACTACGATGCTGGTGAAAATTGCCTTTTGGTCTCTGCATGTGAGCGTGAGTGTGCGTGTGTGCCTGTAGCCCTTGAGGCCTTTTAATCTCTAAATGTGTGTGTGTGTGAGAGGTTGTGATTTATTGAGCACATGCTCGTGGCATCATCAAGCTACACGAAAGCTCACATCACAATACAATCTAGACCGAGAACACAAAGTAATCAAATGTACACAGTCCCAGTTTGGGAGCACAGCACACAGTCAACATCAGAATGAAACTTATTTACTTTGTTAGAGTTGTAATATGTAACTTTTGCCTCTGTGTCGACATCTTTGTTTGAAAACTTATTTTTACGCGAGTTGAGGTCAGAATGACATGACCTGAAAAATCAAACCCAACAGCTCACCTGATTGTTATAAGCTTACCATTGTAAATCAGGGTGAAATAAAGAGACAGTTTTGAACACTGATTGTTTATGTACCATTCACCCAAAAACGAAAATGTGACCATCATTTACTCACTCTTGCGTCATTCCAAACTGGTATGACTTTCTTCTACAGAACATACACGTAGATATTTGAGGATCGAATATCGCAAATGCGAAAAACGTTGGTAACCAAAGAACATTGGTCCCCATTGACTTTCATTGTATGGATACAAAACCACAGAGACATTTCTCGAAATATCTTCTTTGGTGTTCCACAGGGGAAAGAGTCACATACACATTTTGAACCACATGAGGGTGAATAAATGATTTTTTACTTGAATTTACATGAATGAATTTTTACTTTTGGGTGAACTATCACTTTAAATGCATGTTACCAGCTTAATTGTGAAGGACTCACTCAAGCATTTTTCTTGTAAGAAATCAAAAGATTTAAAGATATTTTAAGATTTAAACATTTACTTCTGCTGTATGTACCTCCCTTTTCTGCTGACACATGCAAAACCGTGCTAAAGTCAAAGTGACAGTTCACCCAAAATTGAAAATTCTGTCATCATTTACTCACCCTGTAGTTATTTCAAACCTATTTGACTTTTCTTCTGCACAACACAAAAGAAGATAGAAAGTTAACCGGCCCCATTCACTTGCATTGGTTTTGTGTCCATACAATACAAGTGAATGGGTGCCGGTGCTGTTCGGTTACCAACTTTCTTCAAAATACAATAAGAATTTTCATTTTTGGGTGAACTATCCCTTTAAGTCAATCACAGCCCCCCCCCCAATTCACATGTCATGTAAAAACTATAGATATGCGTGAAAGGGTTAAAATTAATGCCATCATTTTCACTCATTAATAATGACAAGGATACTGATTGGTTGGCTAATGGCATTGTGTGTCTGACTGTACAGTGTTGAGGATCTGTAGACAGAATCATTCAATAGAAATGATGTGTTTAGACATCAATACTGTTGATCATTGTGAAGTGAAGGTGACAATTACAGATGAAGAGCAAGAAAAATGGCAAGAGAGCTGTTCGCAGCTATTAAGATACGATCAGTGTGAACAGCGCTAAATATAAAGAGCTATAAACTAGATCCAAAGCATTTTGTGATAGGAAGTCAAAAATGTTGCATGTTTGTAGTTTAAACGGTCTTAGCGTCCTGAACAATATTAAAGGAACGGTTCACCCGAAACTGAAAATTCTGGCATCATTTACTCACCCTCAAGTTGTTCCAAACCTGTCTACATTTCTTTGTTCTGCTGAACACAAAGGATATAGTTAGTTAGTTATATAGTTAGCCATTTTCAGTTCTGGGACATCATTAACTACCATTGTAGGAAAAATGACAATGGTAGTCAAAGGTGCCCCAGAACTGTTTGCTTTCCTACATTCTTCAAAATATCTTCTTTTGTGTTCAACATAACAAAAAAATTATATATATTTTTTCTACTATGGTAGAGAATGATGTCCCAGAACAAAAAATTGCTAAAATTCTTCCAAATATCTTTCTTTATGTTCAGCAGAACAAATACATTTATACAGGTTTGGAACAACTTGATGGTGAGTAAATAGTGACAAAATTTTCATTTTTGGGTGCATTATCCCTTTAATACAGACTGCCTACGTACCTGTCAGTCAAACACTTGGTGCTTACAAACCATATACAAACATGGCACTCTAGGTCAATTTACTTTGCGCCTTTGTTTTATATATTCATAAAATAGAGACCAGAAACACATTTAAGGCACCTGCTGCCATTTATTTACTTTCATGTTACTCAATTCCAGTATACATGTAGTGTAAGACCCTTTTTATTTTTCACAACACAATAGATGATATTTTGAGAAATGTCTCAGTGGTTTTGTGTCCATACAATGGAAGTCAGTGCAGTCCAATGTTGTTCGGCTACCAACTTTACTTAAAATACTTTCGGTGTTCTGCAGATGAAAGTCAAACAAGTTTAGACTGACATGAGGGTGTGTTAAAAAAAATCATTTTGGGGTAAACTATCTCTTCAAAAGGCTTTAGTCATCGTGGCCACTATCGTCCAACAGAAGACACACAAACCCAATTCAGCACTGTCAGAGTCCGCAGCTAACAGTTGTAACCATCGCTAATAGATTTGACACCATGCCTGGGGTGAAACAGCACTGTGAATACACGCATAAAAACTAGACCCCTTAAAATAACACTGTGACTTACACTGAAGTGTTGATGGTTCTCTGATATATCACAGCTTGTAATCTCATATGTTCATTAAAAATAACCTGTGCCGTGAACTGTCAATACCACCAGCGATAGACAGCTGCTACGTGCAACGACTGATGTGATGTAATTACAGGTACAACAAACGTATATTTTTTCTGTCTGTATGAATACACTGCTCATTTCTCAACTGCCTTGTCTTGCAATGGCCTTTACTGCATATATTATGGTAATGTACAGTGACACAGTACATGAACTTTCCATATGCTCAATCTCTATGTACACTCAATACTACATTTTACATTTACATTTATGCATTTGGCAGACGCTTTTATCCAAAGCGACTTGCATTGCATTATACTATACATTTGTTTCTGTGTATGTGCAATCCCTGGGATTGAACCCAAGACCTTGGCGTTGCTAATGCCATGCTCACTGAGCTACAAGAAAGCTACTACAGGTGCCAATTATATTTGAATGTGATTTACATTTACAAACACAAGCACACTTGTCCATTTAAAAAGCATGATACCTGGCCTTGCACAAAATCTTGGGTGGCCTGAAACTCAACATGTTAAAAGAAGTGAATGTAGCAGAAGTGGTTTCAATTACCATTTGGCTAATATTACGGTACCAGAGAGAGCCGGGGCGGCTCATAGCCAGCCTGACTGATGCGGGTGATTTATTATTGCCTGCGTGTTTGAGACAGCGAGGAAGAAAGGTAATCAGCGTGGCGCTGCAGTTTAATGCGGTTTCAGGGTCACTCTGCACTCGACTCTTGCATAAAATATGCTCCGGCTATTCCGTAACAACGTGGCTCTTTGTCCTCCATAAAAGTTGTTAAAGCTAAAAGGTGTTACAAGTTACAAAGATCGTGGACAAATATCATTCTGGGAACTGTTACCATGGGAGTATTGAAAGTATGGACTGGCACGGAAAGCTTGCATTTGATGGGTGGCACTGAAAGGGAATTGAACTAATGGGCTTTAAGTAAATCTTTTTGAATTTTCTTCTATAAAATAATTTACAGTAAAATGTTTTCATTTACCATCCATCCACAGTGTGCCATGTGGCCCGAGATGCTGGGAAAGACTCCAGGCCTCCACCACAGAGAATGGATGGATGTTTTTCATTTTACTAAATAATATTAGTATAATGTTAGAATACAATAAGCGAATAATATGAGCAGATTTAAAGGTGCAATGTGTCATTTTTTGTGAGGATCCACTGACAGATATGCAATATAATATCCATAAGGATGTCTTTAGAGGTGTATAAAGACCTTACATAATGAAGCCTTATGTTTTTATTTTCTTAGAATGAGCTTTTTCTATCTAGATACACCACAGGTCCACTTACAGTACGTGGTATTCACCATGTTGTTTCTACAGTAACCCTCTACAGAGCGCATTTCTTAAATATGATCTCTCAATCGGAAAAGAATTGAAAACGTGACGAGATCTTAGTCCTGTGTCAGCCACCGTAGTGATTCAAAAGGTAGGGGTGAGCGGTGGAGTAAGCCATTGGTTGCAATTCACAACCTTACCACTAGATGTTGCTAATTTGCTCAATTTTCCTATGTAGATGCAAACGCACGGCCCTCCGAAAAAAAACATTTATATAATACGATTTCCAAGAGAAGGAAACTCAACAAAAATTTTATTATAACTTGAATGCTATTATAAAAATGAAACATTCTGTTTTAGCCATCCAATGCACTCTTGCGAAAACATTTAATAGCAAACTTCACCTTGATAAATTAGCCTATGTGCAAAGAAAACTCGGAGATAACTGCTCTTGTTACCCCCTGTCTAAGATCCAATCACAAGAGACCTGGGACAGTTCTTCTGACTGACTGCATTAAATGGAAATGATCTTATTAGCAACGCTATAATTTTCCCAATGGTGAATTTAAATTGACTGATGGCATCAATATTTCATTTATTCAAATGTGCAACCCACGTCACCCTTCACATGCACCGGCAATTCCCTCATCCAGCTGCTGGAGAAGACACGAACAAAAAATGAATCTAACCCGTACTTGGTATCAAACAAGACTTTACAGCTTAATCAATCCAAAAGAACATGAGTAACAGGATACATGCATTTCAACATTTCTCGAACCCTGATGAACCTCGACCTGATGAGGAAAATGTTGCATAAATATGAAAAATAAACAACAGACTTTTTTTGCATTGTTCCCCATGTCTCATCACATGTCAAATCACAAGATGCATTTCACATCTTGTGGTTTGCCGTTTAATATGTTGAGCTTCTATACATCAAAACCTCCTGTCGAAATTGATGTCTGTTGAGATCCCCACTACATGATGTTCAGACACATACACACGCTTGCCAGCTGAGGTCATTTATGCTCCACTCTGAGCATCAGGTAAACTGCACTTGGCATAATACATGGTTTAGACAGAGACCTTGTGAGTGAGTTGTTATTCTACATCCCTTGGCTGGGAAAATCCGGCACAAATGTGCTCTTATAAATAGAAACAAAGGCTTGTATTTTAAGGCCAGTTTCAGTTAAACAAGTACAGACACTAAACAAAATAGGTGTGTGTCTGTATTTGTTGAATTCTTTTATCAGCAAATAAGATGCCAGTCGTCATTAAAGAGTGATAAAATAACCTCCCAATTGAGGTTGCCATGTATTATTTATCTGACTTTGGCACAGATCGACAAACATCAAAGACATTTGATACTTGGTTTGTTTAAAGCATCAAGCATTGTTTAAAGGTTTGTTTTAAGACCTCTTTAAAATCGAGAAAAGATCATAGCAAACACTCTTGCTGGATTACAGTTTAAATGACAGCAAGAAGCATATTTCTTGAGAAGCGTTTCATCAAACCAAGCCTCTCTAGAAATGTCCCACCTGTCAAGTTATGTCATATGCTATTTCAAGTGTGAAAACTGATGTGTAAATCATGACTTTTCAAGAATAAACATATGGATGAATGGAACAGTAAAGTGACAGAACAACAAATCTGTGTTGTATAGCATTTAAGTACTTTTGCTTTCCTCAAATACATTTTTCAAGTATCTGCACTTTATAAGAATATTTTTAATTTGGAAAAAAAACTCCACTGCATTATAAAGCATATATTATTTATTTTACTCCACTACATTTTCTAAATACATGTTTACTTTTTTTTTTTACCTTTAACGCATTTAAAAAATCCCATTCCCATTTTTAAAAGCAAAAAGTAAAAATACTTTGTAAAAAGAAAGTAGCCTACTAGATTTTATTGAACTTCAGTATGAAAAAGTAAAAAAACAACAATTATTATAAAATGTTGTGGAGTTAAAAGTATGATTAATGCTTTAGATGTAGAAAGTGTTTTTTCACACTATATTACATACATAAATATATATATACAGTAAAATACAGATTTTTAAAAATGTACTTGAAAGTCAAAATATTTAAAGGTGCTATGTGTAGTTTTTTGGGAGGATCTATTGACAGAAATGCAATATAATATACATAACTATGTCTTCAAAGCTGCATAAAGACCTTACATAAGGTTATGTTATTATTACCTTATGATGAGCTATTTCTATCTACATACACCGCGGGTCCCCTTCCATGGAATTCACCATGTTGCTTCTACAGTAGCCCTAAACGGACAAACTGCTCTACAGAGTGCGTTTCGTAAATACGTAATCTCCTTCTGCAAAGAATTAAAAACGTGACGACATTTTAGCCCTGTGCAAGCCCCCGTAACTCTTCAAAAGGGAGGGGTGGAGTAAGCAGTTGGTTGCAGTTTGCAACCTCACCACTAGATGCTGCAAAATCCCATACACTGGACCTTTAAGTACTATACAACACAGCAACAGGCTGAGAGAAAAGACGGAAAGGGAGAACAAGACAGGTTTGTAATCTGCAGAAATTGTTGCAAGTTTCTGGAAGTCACATCTTGGCCACATTTGATGCCAGACGCAGCAGTCTATTGCCCAGCAGGCTCAAAGTTATTAGGCAGAGGTTTGGAACATGAGCAAGACTACAAGGGCAGGGCACCTCAGGAGTACAGACACATGCCAACAAACATGCCAAACCTGCACTTTTTAAAAGAGGACACCATCAACACATTCTCGACATTCAAGCCGATTTATTACCAAGTAAACAGCGTTGTTTGATACGAAACATGCAATCATCTTTCATTTTAAGCTACAAATTACAATCCACGGTTCATTCATAAGAAGTAATATCTATTTAAATGACCATAATTTACTTGCTGCATTGTTTGCCGTGCACTTCGTGACAACTCAAACTCAAAACACTAGACATGTTCCAGTCTCTCTTTTCCATAAGAAACAACAGCTGGATTGTGGGGAAGCGCGGTTGGTGTAAGCCATGCATGGAACTGGGGATTTCCTCAGCTCAAAAGAGAGACATTGGCCACGTGTGCTCCATCTTTAGCTAGAAGTTGTCAGTATTCGGGGGTTTAGGATCAGCAGTCATGACACCTAACTAGGGTAGAAAGCACTTAAATAAACCTGTTCTCAGTCCCTAAGTATTAATGCATTTGGCAGACGCTTTGATCCAAAGTTGTTTATAAGTATGTGTGTTCCCTAGGAATCGAACCCACAGCCTTTGCACTGCTTGTGCAATGCTCTACAAACTAAGCTACAGAAAAATGACCACCCTACAGACACATTAAAAAACTAGCTTGCAATACCCGCTAGACTATTTTCACATCAAAGTTTGACTTTTCTTTTCATGCACGCAACTTAAGACGGGAATTATTGGCAAATATACAGTACAGCACAAGGCGGGGGTATAAGCTTGGGTTTCTTATTCCCTTCAGAGGCGCCCTAAGTAATAGTGACAGTTATTATAGCTGGCTGTTATGTTTCATTACTATCAGTTAAGCTGCCAAAAACACTTAAAGGAGACAACCCTCTCTCTGTTCTCTTCATAACGCTGATATACCGAGGTGAGGTGTCTGTTATGCTCCATTAGTCGCTTCCAGCGACTGACAACTTCAGTGCGTCTTTGTGTTTTTGTGAAGCTCTCTAAGAGAATAACAGCTCCCAAAGAGAATATCACAGTACTTTGCTTGGCCAAGTGCTCTAACACCTCTTGCATCAGAGTAAATAGTCATTACTGGCTTTAATTTAAAGTACGCATGTAACATTTAAGAGAACAGTTTATCAACAAAATAAAAATGCCATTTTCAAAGGCAAAGGTGAATATACCTTTAATTGATGATTTCTTCCTGGATGTGCAACAATAAATTGAAGAGAATATCAATACAAGGAGCTCAGACTCGTGGGAATAAATCATGTCCATCACATGGCGTAAAATTGATCTGGGTATTGCAAACACAAGATTCGCTCCAGCAAAGGTGTGGGGCTGCAATAAAGAGGTCCTATGGTTTTCCAGCACACAATTACTCAGTAAGCCAGAAGAGGTTTCGGTTCATCGCTTTAAACATTTTCTAGACTGTTTTTATTTCCCTTCACTTGCCCTGAAAGACAGACAGACAGACAGACAGACAGACAGGTTTTAATCTGTAAGCTACTAACAACATGTCTACCAATTTTCAAATAAAATATTGTTTCTATTTGCATTTATTTCCGGAAAATGAAAACTGGAGAAACAGGTCGAAATAACAGAAAAGATGCTCTGTATTTTTTCAGACCTCAAATACTGCAAAGAAAACAAGTTCATATTTATTTTTAAAGGTCCGATTGAACGGGCAGTTTCTGCCAATCTCATATTAATCTTGAGTACCTATAGAGTAGTATTGCATACCTTGTTTCTTCGAAGAGTATTTAGTTTGATCACATTTATAAAAGATAGATACAGCTGTACAATTATTTCAGAAAACATACAACATCCTGGGGGTGTGCGGGGGGAGGAACGAACTCACGGGCACACAATACATCATTGCATTATCCCTGCATAACTGTTTTGATTCACTATAGTTTGTGTTGTTTACATTATGCACGTACGTACCGATTGCCAACAAAACACAGACATATGGCTTAGTTTGACTTACCGCGTGGGGATCATGTCCGGCATCTTTTAGCGCTGGGACCGCACCATTTATCAGTTTCAAACGATCTGCCAATCCAGCGTTTTTCCATCGTTTATAAAACATCCATCACTGAAATGCCGTGAACAAACAAACACACAACTTCTCTCACTATCGCAAGAGTAACGAGCTGCAGCTGCAGGCCTGTCATGGTTCTGTCCCACCTTGTCTTGCTTTTCTTGACCTAGTGGCAGAACCATGATAGAACCTCTTGTTTTATGTGGAGAGAGACAGTTTTGGCATTCCATATACTCCCTCTCTCCGGTGTGGCGTCTCTGTTCCCGCCCTTTCTTCTAGTTATTGCTTGTTAATTAGTTCATGTCCCGCACCTGTCCCCTTCTTGATTTAGTCCCCTTTATATAGTCCTCTTGTTTCATTGTCCTGTGCTGAATCATTGTCGAGTGCCTGTTCTGTGTCAGTCTAGTCTAGTGTAGTCATTTGTAGTTATGGTCATGTTTATGTAATCTTAGTCTTGTTAGGTGTATCTAGTCTTAGTCCTGTCCTGTTGTGGATTCCCCTGTTTTGTTTTGATGCCCCCACGTGGGTCTTTGTTTTGTATTTATATTTTATTAAATGTCTTGTTAACCCGTTATCTGCTGTCTGCGTCTGGGTCCTCTGTACTGTGTCCTTGTTCCCTCACCACTCGTGACACAGGCCCACAGCGCAGCCAATCTTGACGCAGCGCAGCCAATCTTGATGGTAGGTGGGTCTTCCTATCGCTCGTCGGTTGATGCGTGGGCGTGCTTTTCAGAGAATTGCCCAATAAAGGACTGAGAAAATTAGTTACGTAACGGTTTTTCATGTTCGAAAAAAACTTTCCAAAACCTATACGAACCTTGGGGGAGTGTATGGAGCACAGAAATACTACGTAATACGTCCAACTCGTTTTTTGACAAGTTGGCCATGTTAAGCATGAGAAGCCAGCACGTTTAACATTTGTAAAGAAGTCAAAATGCATGAAACGGCGTTAAATCCCCCCATTAAGCAATTCAACAGTAATATATGTATTTGGGAAAAGTTAAAAATGATTTTTTTTATGCGATTAACCTCGAATTTTATCACAGTTTTCACGTGTCTTGTCATGCTGTCAGTCTTTCAAGTTGGCTGACTTTGTCACTCCTGAGGTTTGATTTTTTTAAAATTCAGACACTAAACTGGGATTAACGCTATACACCTAGAAATCCTGATTAAATGAAAATTTGGAAAGGTCTCTTAATATTTTACACGGCTGTATACAAATACATACATAATATACGTACATACATAACATTGTTTCCCCTTGCTCGCCATAAAATCAAATTGCTAGAGAAACACCTCAGATAAGATTCATACGCTTTCCAGTAAACTACACTGTATGTACAAAACATAAATGAGATGTTTGCACATTTTTTATTCTTCACAATTACTTGATTATCAAGGTTTCCCAGGGTCGTCAAGCCCCCATGCTATTGAGTCAAAGAAAAAGAAAAAAGAAAGGATAAATCAGATGAGAGCTCATTCAATTAGCCATGCCTCAAGGACAGTAGCAGCGACTCGCTCAGATTACTGGAGATCACCTTTTTAATCAGGTTTAAGCACATTAGCTATTACATTTAGCTATTACAGAGCTATGCATACAGTGAATACAGGCAGTTGTGTAAGTATTCACACATTCATATCACATTACTACTGTCAATCTTTCACTCTTGTCTGCTCTCACTGCACTGCAGAATCACTAAGCCGTCTGACCGCAGATCAGAGTGGACATAGAGTGCCATAGCATATCGAATAATCAACAGCCCAGAGAAAACGCAGGTCTCTGAAGCTCTAACAGAATGCATCGAGAAGACTGCACACCACACACGGTCTGGTTTAAAGGACCAGTGTGCATTTTTTGGACAGAAATTCAATACATAACTATGTGTTCAGAGGTGTATAATCTCTTTCATAATGAAGCGTAATATTTTTCTTACCTTAGAATGAGCTATTTCTGTCTACAAACACCGCGGGTCCCCTTGCATGGAATGTTGTTGCCATGTTGTTTCTAAAGCACTGCTGCAACGCATTTCGTAAATACGTTATCTCATTCAGGAAAGAAATGAAATGTGGCGACCTCTCTTAGCCTCCGTAGTGCTTGGAAAGGGAAGGGGCGGAGCAATTCGCAACCTCACCGCTAGATGACGCTAAAAATTACACGATGGTCCTTTAAGCTACATTACACTCAGTTACACTGGATGGGTAACGGCTGCACATGAATGCATAACTTACAGGACATCTTCTAATGTCAATTTAGGGGTGACACACCAGACCTGCCGTGAATCAATGCTACTATAACAGTATTGACACCTACACACCTGAAATCATTGAATGCTTTTTTTAGCTACTATGAACCAGGGCGGTTCTAAGGTGAGTGGATATCCGGGGCTTAGCCCAGAGACCTCCACATGTGTTCGAATACAGTGGCTTAGCAAGTCAGGCCTATATGCAAAAACTTTTAACGGGCCACCTCCGTCTGTTCGCGACCGCGTTGCGCATTACAAGACATCGGTTGTATACTCAGGTTTGTTATTTAAATGTTAATGCGCGTCAATCATGCTCAAATAGTAACGGCAGACCCCAAAGGAGCGGCATATAGTGCCAGTGCAATTGAGGCCTGATCCGAGATCTATTCCTGTCTCGAGCGTCTTTTGCCGGTCCCACTACCCTGTCTCTGACCAAAGCTTTCCTGTCTGTTCTCCACTGTCCTATCAAATAAAGGCAAAAAGCCCTTTAATAACTTGAAAAAAAGAAAGAGGGAAAAAGCGACGCAGCCAGCGTTTTGCACGCGTTTTTACACGCAACATGTGAATGGCCCTAACATTTCTATGAAAAAACGGTTATCAAACATTAAACATTTATCTACTTACATCGTGCTGGCTCTTTCACAGTTAAAGCGGACCTTAACTTTGGCTTCTGTCCATACCAAATCCCGCCTTCTTTAATTTGTTTGGCCACATCAATTAGATTGATATTGAACGAGCTAATTCAGAGACCATACGAAATTAAACTTCATTCCGTTTCGACACTGCAAGATAAACAAGTAATGTTGTACATTATACATTATACAATAATAATGAGAGTGTAAATGATTATATGTATTAAAATGATTAAATAGATGACAACTAATTGGGACAATAAAGACCTCTCTACTACCCTTAACCTCACCATACACTTTTTATTAAACACCATTTTCAAATATTTTCTCATTTTGTTGAAAATAAATGACTGCATGATCTGATATGTGATGTGAATGTAGTTCGGCAAAAGGTGGATTCGATCTTGCACTCATATGCAGCGACAGCACTACTTGTCACTATGCCACAGAAGCTACTGGAGAAGTGGTGTCATTTTTACACTCTCATTTTTTGTACGGAGAAGGACCCACTCACATTTGCCCATGGGTAGACGCACAAAAGACGCAAAACGTAAACGGCCCCTAAGTGATTCGTACACGGCATTGTAATAAAATATCCGGGGCTTTACTGAAAACCTTTGGGGCTTCAGCCCCCTTAGCCCACCCCTAGTGCCGCCCCTGCTATAAACTCTATTCTCTTCCCCTCCTCTACCACATAAACATCCCTCATGCTCATAACTAGCATGTTTCATCATCCTAGCAAGTGAACCATCTGGAGCTGAGGGAACAGCCCTATATCATCAGTTCAAAGCGTCATGATGTGGCCTGTTCTTGCCATATAATTACACAGAGTCAGTACAGTTTATAGTTCACTAGTTTGCTTTTCGTTATGGAGCAGAAACGGTGTCACTTCACATCTGCTTTGCTCACACTGGTTTGGCAATTGTACAGCGTTCCTGTAGCTCAGTGGTAAGAGCATGGCGCTAGCAACACCAAGGTCGTGGGTTTGATCCCACATACTTCGAAACAAATGTATAGGATAATGCAATGTAATTCGCTTTGGATAAAAGCATCTGCCAAATGCATAAATGTAAATGTAATCAGCTCTGAATGTACAGACTTCATGCCTCCAGGGAGCGCTGTGAATGTTAATCACAACACATTAATGAATTCTAATGGGCCAGGGGTGTCATTTGGGCGTTCAATTACCCCGGAGCATCTCTAATTAAAGGCCATGTGAATGTCTATGAAAATAGCCATGTTCCCGGAAATTCAATGAAAAATGTGACATATGTATCGCATAATGAAACACAAAGGTGGGAGAGTGAAAAGAGGGCCGAAAAAGAGACGTGTCAAACATGAGTGCCAAGATTGTGATGGTGTACGCTCAAACCAGAGCCACGATAAATACACCGCACATCTAACTCTGAACAGCTGATGTGCATTATCCAATTCACCTCTGACGTGCTCGATCTGTGTGCCATTTCCCCAAAAAAGGCAAGCCCTTAAATCTCACAAGTTTTCTTTTGTCATGCTCAATTATTTCCAATTCATGCATTTTAAAAAGTAACAAACAGGATCTCTATAAACGGCTACAAAAGGTGGAAACATGTACAAATATTTGCGTGTTCTCATGGACACCGTGGCAGCTAGAATCACCAGTTTTGGAATGTTTATCCCAGATGCTCAGGCGGACACATACCCTGCTATTTCCCACAATGCCCCCCTCCCAATAATGATAGTGGTGTGGCACTGAGAGTGACAACTCAATAACAGACCCACTGAGAACAACACTCGCCTGAATCACTCTCACAGTCTTCTTGAGAATGAGAATCTAACAGCTTATTTCAAGTTGTGTTAAGCTTAACCTTCTGAATAAATGGATGTAAATGATTCAACTTTCTAGTACGGAAATGAAAGAATTTCAGTGCAGGATGTGTTCGTACAGCCAGTTGCTTTCTCCAGTTCTCAGTTCTATTGGGTCTATCTTTGGGAATACTGGGTGTGTTGTTTTTTTGCAATATTAGGACTTTCAAAACAGATGGAGTCAAGATCCCATAAAAAAGACCACTAAAACCTGCGGTGCTTCCCTGTAATCTGTCCAGTTCAAACAAATCCATTGAACCACTTCCAGAGCTGTTGGATGGGAATGGCAGGAATGAAATAATAGTACACTGCTATGAACACCAGCTGACCACCTGTGGAGAAACAGCGCGAACCAATCTGATGCTTCATTTATACAACACCTCACCCGAAAACTAAACTTCTGTCATTATTTAGTCACCATCATGTCAGGATCATGACATAGACCTTTCCATAAAACGTCAGCCTAAGGCTTGTTATGACATATATGAGAATGCGAATGAGATTTAACAGCTTTGTAACAGTGGAATACATAAAAATTGTTATCACACTTCATTCTTCACAAAAAAACTTGTGTATGACTTTAGAGGACCACATATTATATAAGGTACAGAGTACTTTTACTGCCATTATAACGGGAAAAATTTGTAAAGATGACCATTTTAAAAAATCTGTTTTTGTGTCTTGTACGTTAAAGGTGCTTTGTGTATTTTTTTGGAGGATCTAGTGCAATATAATATACATAACTATGTCTTCAGGGGTGTATAAAGATCTTACATAATGAAGCGTTATGTTTTCATTACCTTAGAATGAGCTATTTCTATCTACATACACGCGGGTCTCCTTACATGGAATTCGCCTTGTTTTTTCTATAAAGTAGCTCTAAACGGACAAACTGCTCTACAGAGCACATTTCGTAAATATGTTATCTTCTTCTGCAAATAAACAAAAACATGACAACATCTTTGTCCTGTGTCAGACACCGAAGTTCTTAGAGTGAGCCGTTGGTTGCAATTTGCAACCTCGCCATTAGATGCCGCTAAATTTCAAACACTGGACCTTTAAATGGTAAACAAATAATAAATGAAATACAAGTTCGGAAGTAAACACATTTTAAAGTTACATTTTTTGACTTAAAGCAGGTAACAAATAAAAAAATAAATAACCATAATAAATACACCCCAACATCAATATTTGGTGTATTAGATCCTGTAAATGGTTCGTATCGCCCTAAATGTCAGCCCTGTTCCCACAGAGAAAGTACTACTCTGTATTAAAGAGAATAAAAATAAACAGCAATTCATGAAACGCCTTTTAGGGTGTGGCTCATCTGCGAAGGCATTCAAATCAAACAGCCACTTCTTAAAAGTCCAACTCAAACATTTGTTTTACATGGACGCAGTTCAAAGGACACGTGTGTGTTCTCACAGTTCCTTTTCCTGACCAACGAAAGCCAGCACTGACTGATGAGATTTCCTGATCTCGAGGGTCGCTATAGAGAGTCAGACCATGAGCGTGGGTTGCCAAGGGAGACGGAGACAAACCCAGATATTACTGTCCACAGATGGAAGGGGTTTAACTTCCATCCAGGTGCAGGAGAGCTGATGTTAAAAACAACCTTCTGCACATCTGTGGTAAAGCTCGATTAGGATTTCTGGATGGGAAACCAAAATTCTCTCGACGTTTTGTCATCCTTATGTCATGGAACAGGATAATTAATATACAATAAAGCCAACAGTTACTTACGTAGTTCCAAAAAAAATAGAGAAATTAAATAAAAAGTTTATATATATAATATAAATATAAAGTTGTTCTTGCACTCCTACAGCGCAAGCATTTTATTAATAGAGTATTTTTAGGCAACTAATTGAGATTTACAAACACAAAATGCTTTTTTAAATTTGTGAGAAAGCAAAAAATGTCCAAACACTTAATCCCAAGTGGCACCATCTTGCTCCTTGTGAAGCTGCTTTCTCACGGGCTTCCAGTTCCAATTTTGCAGGATCTGTGCCATCTGTGCACGTGTGAGAGTTTACAACCATTAATTGAGTTGGATAGATAACATTTATAATGGTGTGCGTGTGTGTGTGTAACATATACACTACAACCGAAGAATTTCTACTACACTTCATTATCACTTAATACAGCACAATCATCACAACACATTTAGAAAAAAAAGGTATGTAATAAATGCAATGTAATATACAAACCTCTCGTTTCATTTGAACCAAAACAACCAAGTTTGACCTGATTTTTTGACCTGTTCTTCTTCCTCACATCTGTCCATTAAGTGTGCAGTTCTCTCAAGACATGATGTAATGGCCTTGGACAGCCACTATGTAGGTGGTTCTCTTTACAGCCACGATTAAATGGCTGCTTATGTTACCTGTGGGATTGCTTGAAGAAACAGTAGCAACAGGGGAAGGCCAGTTACAAAGATCTCTGATGTTTCTTTGCTGTTTTTCCCTTTTTAACAAGTTGTTTTTTAGTTACTAGTTAGCTATTAGTTACAAAATTATTTTTATAGAGATTACATTTACATGTACAGTGCTTAACCGATGTATTAGACCAACACCCAATGGAAGGTTTGTGTCGGCTCAAATTTGGGTATAAAAATGTGAATACCGGAAGACTATTTAGTTGTTTCAGTCTGTTATTTGCCTAGTAAATGACAATAAAATTTTTAGTTTTAAACAAGATTTTTGACAGATTCCTAAAATATTTTTGTTTCTATGTTCTAATGAATTTGTTAAGCACTGTACATATGACAGATATGTAGAATAGAATATAGATATAGATATTGTACATAGTTAAATATTGACTGCTATTTTTCATATCTATTCGTTAAAAGGATAAAAACTATATGCGGTTTCATCGGACGCACGCGCCTGGCCCAAATTTAACTTCCGGTCTGTGTTTGGTTATATTATAACAATTTATTTTATATTTAATTTATATTAATATTTTATTGTATATTAAAGTTATTCAATTACATTAAAACTACTTGAAAGTAATCGATTCTTCCAGGGTTCTACCAGTAGTAAATTTTGGGCAACATAACGCTTATGTTGTTGCTGCTGAAACGTCAATAATCAAAGAAGTCGTTTTTAGAGCTAAAAAAAGCCAAATAAAGTAGCTCACAAAACCAACTTAGCACTATATATGGCATGTCTTGAATGTACATTAAAGCTCTGTGCAAAAACAAACAAAAATTTGAAAGCATAATGTCATTTAGTATTCATTATTAATAAAAATGTTCAAAAATTAATACTGAAAGAGGTGGTGGAAAGTGTAGAGGCATGTACTCATACAGAAGCTAAAATATTATGAAGGGAACATCAAAGACATTATTCAAAGTCAAAATGTCTTAAATCTGTCTTTCCTCTGTCTTATTGCAATGAAAACAGTAATACGGAAATTGGGTTGACATAATAATAGCATACGAAACAATGAAGACACCTCACTCATAAATCACATGTCTAAATATGACACATGAGATTCGGTGAGTCACTAATATTCTGTTCATGTGGGTGGTGCACATCGTCTCAGAAGGGATTTGCCAATATGGACAGACTAACAATGTGACAATTAAGTGCTACTACACCGATTGTTGGACGCTCCACTTGCAACCTACTTTTCCCAGACAAATAACAAAACAGCCAGAAAAACATGCAGCGTAAAGTGAAAAGTTCTTTACAGCAGTCTAGTCTACTAAATTAACCATCAAATGAGGACCCAGACAGAGTTCAAGCCGAACAAAAGCAACACATCCATTAAAAACAAAAAGTACAGCGTTCACCAGACAAACTGTATTCAAATGCAGAACGTCCTGGGGGTGAGACTACAGTTAAAGCAGGTGATGCATTGTGGGATACGTCTCGTGGGGGTCCATCTGTCAATGCATATGCCAGTCATTATTTTTAATTATTAACCTAACATTATTTAAATCAGAGATGCTCTTTAAACATCTCTCTTTGAATGAGAAACTAATTTAAAAATGTACTTTTTTGGAAATTTAAAGGCCATAAAAAGTGTATTAAATCACTGTAATAATGAACAATATTAAACATTTTTACAGTACACAGCCACAGCCAAGGGATACTCCACCCAAAAATGAATTTTCTGTCATGAGTTACTCTCCCCCAAGTTGTTCCAAACCAGTATAAATTTATTTGTTCTGTTGAACACAAAAAAGATATTTGGAAAAATGTTAGCAAATGTGATTTCTGGGACATCATTGACTGCCATTGTAGGATTTTTTCCATTCAACTGATGCAAATTCTAACATCTGTTAACCGATAATGGCTCCTAGTATGAAAATCTGCAAGAAGAAATGCGGCACAACATGAACGCAACACGCAGTAAGGTTCTTTCTGCGTCACGTGACCGTCTGGCCATGAAAATCTCCGCTTTTTCACAGCAGAGTGCAGCACGACCACCTACCAAGCGTTGCTTCCCACGCCATCCAGACTCGCCCAAGCACTTCATCGGTGCGTGCTACAGCTCACCAAGCAACAGGGAGGCAACTATGCGCGTGCATCCGGAGACAGCGATTGTGCTTGTGTTACAATGCACACACAATAGGATCTGCGGCTCAATACGTTGTTATCCTTACTGTAGGTTGTTACACAAAAAGACAAACATTCAACATCGCACATACCGTTACACTCTAGAAAAGGGATGAGAAGAAAAGCAGGTGTCACTAACAAGCATCAACACCTGTCTACAGCTCGCTAAGAACTGTCTAGATCCTGCTGCCAAACACTGCTATGAAAACTCATTTTCCCCTGCACAGCTTCTTTTATTCCCTTAATATTGGTGGCTCTGGTGTCAGGCGCCATCGCTCAGAATAGACCTTCATAATCCCCCATATTCAACATACGCTGCAGGATGCGCTCAATGCACGGCTACACAATACAGCACAGGCGGCAGAAAGTTACGATGCCTCTCATACCAGAGAACAGCGCGTGATCGCCCTGGCGCTAAAGGTCGCAATTGATTGAACTTTGCGTGATCAATCGGACTTTTAAAGTGGAATGACAAGTTTTTGGTCCCACCAACTTTATATTATATAAGCACCGCTTTACTGAAAGTGAGGAAAATTCTGTCATCATTTACTCACCCTCTTGTCATTTCAAACCTGTATGACTTTCTTTCTTCCACAAAACAAGATATTTTGAAGATAGTTGGTAACAGCAGTGGAACCCATTCACTTCTATTGTATGGACACAAAACTATTGCAATTCAATAAGTGCCACTAAACGACATTCTTCAAAATATCTTATTTTGTGTTCTGCGGAAGAAAGAAAATCCTACAGGTCTGAAATGACAAGAGGGTGAGGAAATGATGACAGAGTTTTCATTTTTGGGTGAACTATCACTCTAAAGCCATTCTGTGGCCAGGCATACACTACAAAACAGAAGGTTCCAATGTATGGCATAAAGATCAGTAAATGATGATTTTGGGGTGAACAATCCCTCTCAGGTGCACCTGCCATGTTTAAAATAGAATCACAAAGTCTCCGACAATGTAACTCCGAAGTACAGTGTGCAGATTTGCAGGGTGTCTCACACTAGATGAAGCACACACACTAGAAGAGGGTTGGCGACAGGCACGTGCTGGCTACCATCTGTGGCTTCTTCTCGCAGCCTTGCATCATGAACTTCATGAGCTGCATGGGGGAAAATCACATTACAACCTTCTGATTGTGAGCGTGCAATCTTTTCCTAATTTCTGTCAACAACTGAAAGAGCTGACATCTAATAAATCTATCTAATGGAGAAACACACATCACAGTACAGAGAATTGTGTTGCCAAGGACAGGCCGCTTTGCCTTTCTAAGAGACAGGTGAATAAATTAAGTCAGTACAAAGGTAAGCTCTTCCTTGAGCAAGCTCATATCCAAGGCCTTTAAGCAATTACACAAGTATATGAAAGGATGATTGTGGCACATTATCGCATTACCAAAGCCCCTAGACCAGGGGTCTTCAACCGGGGGGTCCGCTAATTACCGTTACTCACAGGCAACTTTTTGTCAAAAATGTAAAGCATGGGTACAGAAATATTACAACCAATGTTCTCTTTAAGCTGCGCACGTGCGCCGACTCATTGAAGCTCCCGCACATTGCAATTTTAACCTGCATGCATGCGGACCCTTAAAATAATCAAGCAATCTATATTAAAAACAAAAATAATACACAGAAAAGTATTTAGCCTATGTGCAAAAATAATATAATAGACCTAATGTAATGTCTTAACATAATATTGCTGTGACAATTATTTAAATAGCTCTGTTTACACATTTAGTATTAGGGGGTCCCTGCTCCATGCATCTCTCATCTAAGGGGTCCCTGCCCTGCCCTAGACACAGATATATATATTTTAACTTTCTATTTGATTGCATTCACATACTGTATGAAGAGTTTGGTTCCAAAAAGAGATAACTCCAAAAACACTGTTCAAAAATCAAGTTTTTTTATTGTGCATTCCAATTAATATAAATCAAACTGCAGTTGGTTTGTTTTGATTTAAGCCATTATAACTAAAAAATACAGCTAACTAATGCAATAAAACACAATAAAAACATGATAAGATAATAAAAAACTAAAATTAAAAATGGAGTCATATCATTTTGGAACCAAACTCTTCATATGTATTCAATAATCGTCTCTAGTGTTTATCAAAACGTCCTATTGATCTCTGGTCAAAGAGACACAGCCGAAGAAGGATACATGCACTTATACAACAAGTGGCTCGCTTACATTCAGCAAAAATCACTCAATTGTGATAAAAGCCAATGCTTATAGTTTTATCGTGTTGTTAAGAACAAGCTATATAACACTATACAATTAATAATAATTTGAAGCATTCATGTAAAAAACATGTAAACAAGTAACAAAAACAACAAAAAGAAAACAAGTAAAACATGTTTTACCCACTATTACCCAGCAAGCGAGGTTAATTTATTTAATATATATACTGCAGTGGAAAAAATCAAGAGACCATTTCAAATACCATTTGCATTTTTTTTCTGAATTTACTAATTGTAGGTATATGTTTAGGTAAAATGATCATTTTTGTTTAATTCTGTAAACTACTAACAATATTTCTTCTGAATTTCAATTAAAAATATTGCTTCTATTTGCAGAAAATTAAAACTGGAGAAACAGGTCAAAATACCAGAAAAGATGCTCTGTATTTTTTCAGACCTCAAAGAGTGCAAAGAAAACAAGTTCATATTCACTTTTAAGCAATACAACAGTAATATTTGTACATGTATTTAGGAAAAATATATATATATATGATAACCTTGATTTGTATCACAGTTTTCATGTGTCTTGTCATGCCGTCAGTCTGTCACATTGCTGTTGGATGACTTTATGTCACTCCTGAGGTTTGATTTTGAAATTCAACAGACACTGCACTGGAATGGCCACAATACATCAAGAAATACGGATTAAATGAAAATTTGTCATGGTCTCTTAATTTTTTCCGCAGTTTTATAATCAAAGTTATTTATCTCTTTGCTTTGATTTAAATGTTTTACCAAACAGCTCCCGTAAATGGGTTATTATGAAGAAACAAAAATTAGTTTCATAATTGTTTATTTGCATCATGTGCAACAGTTCTTCTCCCCCATATGGCTGACACTCCTATGAAAAGCAACCAAATGTTATTTCTGAAAATCTGTAAAACAAAAATCACTCACTGGCTGTGCCTGCTGTTTCGGGCTGACAGAAAGCATCACTTTTATCTGCTTATCTGAACTGAACAAAAGCCCATAGACAGGTGACTATGTTAAAAAAAGACGATTTATATGAATGAACTTTAGTATAAATGCATTTCACATTTTGCTCAAGTATTTTTTACCAAAATGAACAGGTAACGTCCCATAGCATAATCCTGATAACACAATTTTGAACTTACATTGCAGAAAAGAACATATCACAAATCAATGTCATGTCACTTATTTCAGAGGGTTTACATTGCAGATTTATTTGTATGTAACATTTCAAATAGGGTTGAGTAGGTCCGCAGCTTTACCTTAACACATTCACATAGGAGAAAATACAGCCGAAACCTGACTAAGCTTCGTGCACACAGAAAGCAAAGGAGGAAAGGTTTTGAATTGATTTTTCTTGCTTCTGAATAGGTACATGACCACATGGAGCTAACAACATCTCGCCTAGAACAGCTGTTTATAAGAGCTGCAAAATGTCACTCCAAACATTCAATGGCATGCTTAAATATCGAAATACGACAGCAATCTCAAATACAGAAGTAAATGCAAAAACAAGGGATCTAAAAGTGCAAATTTATGTTTCCTAAATTGTTCAAATACTGTATGTGTAATGTTTGCTAACAGTCCAGTTCCAAACTTTTGTTTTGTTTCTATGTATCGGGATGTTTTGAAAGCAACACAAAGGCAGACTGTTTACACTTCTCAGAAAATAAGCCTTCAAATGGCTTTCCTAGTCATCTTAGCATATTAATATAACAAAATATTACACAATTCTCCAAACTGTTTTAAACAATCAATCATTAATAATTTATATTAGATATCAGGTCACAATCATTTTCCTACATGCATTTTTTAAAGCTACAAAAGGTTCCTCATAGCGATGCCATAAAAGAACCATTTTTGGTTCCCCAAAGAACCATTTACTTCATACATTGTTGTAGTCTAAAGAAACTTGTCCACTACAAAGAACCTTTTGCGCAACAGAATTCTTCGGATGTTAAAATGTTCTTAGTGGAAACATGAAAAATGGTTCTCCTAGGTTCCTATAGTGATTTAAAAAACACCTTTCAAATAGACATTGAGATATCTGGTACACTTTGGTACCAAATAACTAGCCATATTCGAATTGTCCTACTGGTAGAACTAAATGGTTATTTACCTTCCAAGCAGATTGAACTTTTTTAACTGAAGAATGTTGAGCAAACTTAAAGGAAGAGTGAAAAATGAAAATTCTGTGCTCATTTACTCACCCCCTATAGTTGTCTAAATTAAATATTATTCAAAATAATCTAAATTTAGTTGTTCCCCTAAACACAAAAAGAGATATTTAGAAGAATGTTTGTATCCAAACAGTTCTGGGGCACTATTAAATTCCATAGTAGGGAAACAACTAGTATAGTAGTCAAGGGTGCCCCAGAACTGTTTAGTTTCCCATGTTCTTCAAAATATCTATTTTGTGTTAAGAATAACAAAAAATGTGTCCCGTTTTAGAACAACTAGAGGGTGAGTAAATTCTCTGATTTCATAGCCCACATTTCTTTTCAATCGATTCATTTAGGAAGAGAACTCACTCTATCTTTCTAACACAGTGGTTTATTAAATCCAGTATGAGAATGTTGGACTCCCCACAGTCAAATCCAAACTGCTATCAACTTCAACTTCAATTATTTATATACCACATTAAATGCAAAGTTTTGCCCAAAGTGCTTCACAAAAATTAAAACCAATAGTACGATAAAAACAGATACAACCAACATGTTGTATGTTCTGTCTCTGTGAGACCAGAGGCCTCGATTGACTCTTTGGGTTAACTAAGCATGTCTACCATGGGAACCATTAGTTGTAATCACACTGACAGTAAATGTTAGTACACTGGTCAGATTGAATAGGAAAACTGTCTGGATTTTAACTTGCTGCTACATTTTACAAATGCTCCCAAAATCTGCTAAAATTGAAATAAAAACGCCTTGTTTTTTTGGCAGATTCTCGCTCTGTCAACCCACCGTATGAACTAATTGAAGTGTGCATTGAAGATAAATCGCTGCAGGCAGTTGCCAAAGGCATCCGTTGAGGCCATGTTTTGAATAAATGATAACACTGATGAATCTGATGAAGTGAGTAACCCGGTTCATCATTTAATAGTTTATCTGGTGCCTTCTTTGTAATGGTGACTAACAAGGATAAATATGAATTTACTACAACGTACTGCACAATAGTTTGACTGATCAAACTGTTTAATAAGCCTTAAAGAAATAGTTCACTCAAAAATGAAAATTCAGTCATCATTTACTCACCCTCAAGTTGTTCCAAATCTGTATAAATGTATTTGTTCTGATGAACACAGAGAAAGATATTTGGAAGAATGCTTGTAACCAAACAGTTCTTGGACACCATTGACTACAATAGTAGAAATACTTGTTTTATAAATTTCTTTGTTCTGTTGGACTCAAAAGAAGATATTTTGAAGAATGTAGAAAAGCAAACCGTTCTGGGGCACTTTTGACTACCATTGTAATTATTTCTACTGGGGTAGTCAATGGTGGCCTTCACTGTTTCCTCAAAATAGTCTGTTTGCAAGCAGCAGAAAGCCGTCTGCATGCAACGCGCATACAGTAAACCCATATGTCATTTACTCTGCTACGCATAATAGCACCAAATGAATAAAAACACAAATTCTGTCATGCGCCGTGCACATTTTTGATGACGTAAGACGAACGCAAACGCACCAGGGTTCGACAGAATCAAACGCTGCGGGGGGCGCCGGGAACAAGTTCGGACCGCAGCAAACGAGCCCAATCTGAAATCGCACTAAGAGTGACATATTGCTTTCTTGACAAGAAGGATGAACAGGACCTGTGAGTTATATGCCAGAAGTGAAGGCAGCTGAACAGGACTGACCTCTGGAGTGGAAGTCTGCGGCTAGCGGGCTAACAGGAGGCTTCTTCACAGCAGCCGTCCGGTACACAATGTGAGAACGTCCACCAATGTCCTTCTCCTGCTCAATCACGTGATGTCCTGTTTCCACCGGCTCGATGAAAAACTCCTCCTGCTCGGTTCTGATCATCCCCGCCTGTAAGATCAAGAAAAATACAGTGAGTCAAATGTACTAAAGGATAAACAAAGGTGTTCGTTAAGCTAATATCTGATTCATTCCAGACGTCTTTTGATAAACAATGGCATCTGTGCCATTTGCAATGCATACTACAGATATTTAATATATATGCAACATGCATGTTCAAACTCGTGACTGGTACTACATAAATAAATACCAACCAACAACAAAACAATGATATCACACTGAATTCAATAAGGAAAAGGTCACATGGCCAAAAGGGAACAAGCTTCACTTTGTATGCCAATACAATAATTTGGCCACTCTGTTCCTGCGTGTGAGCGCACGTGTGTGCGCATTCAATCTTGTTTCTATGCAATTTCACTCCACAATTTCCATTTTAGCACCTTCCCATTCCTAATACGGCTCCTGCACAAAGGAGAACTCTCCTCTGGGCAAACGTTAACACACAGTTCTGAAATCCTCTTTCCAGCTTTTAGACTTTAAAAGGTTTAGTGTACCCTTAGGCCCCGTTTCACCTGCTCTGAGACACATTACTCCCTCTGCTATCCACCCCAAGTCAGTCAAATCTCAATTTTGGTCTCATGCCGGATTAATAACAAATCTGGCTCTGAATCAGCTGTGGCACACCAAGGTTATAGAAACTGGATTTGTGAAGCACCCCTAGAGAGTGATATGCTACAATGATTCCCAAAAGAGACGGTTCGTCTGCCTTTTCTTTGGCTGGAGTACTAGTGCAGATGTCTGCAGTGTGTACTACTGTGAGACGCTACAGGTACGCAGTCATGGATTGTGCTGACAAATGCAGCCGCTGTCATTTACTATTAATCTGAGCTGTGCACCACCAATCAAATTAATATAATTTATATAGTGTGCATGTATGGGTCAATGACATATGTAAGGATTTTCGACATGTCAATATTAAAATATAAATAAATAAATAAATAATATCTATTGCCATTATTCAAACAATGTGGTGTACACATAAATGCAGATTAAAATTTTAAATTAAGTGATTTTGGTGTTTTCATTTAGGAACTGGCCATAGCCTTAAAAAAAGGCATGTGGTGCAACCATGATTTATCTTAAAATAAATTCATTTCCTTGACATGCTAAAAAATTATTTAACAAATCTTTCAAGTGTTTAGAAACAAAGTATTTGCATTTCTTTAAGTTTTGGTAATCATCTCATATTTTTGTTCTATAATTTTGTCTTCTTAAATTAACAAACTTTTTTAAAAAAAAGCATAAAACTAATATAAATGTTTTAAAAATACTGTATCAGAGATTCATATTTCAGCCACAAAAAATCTATTTATTTTATTTTTAATTTAATACAATTATTGATATTAATGGTCGCACAACATAATAAGTGGTCGTTATATGTCATTGACCCAGATATATTTATAAAATACATTTTGCATTGTATACATTTATTGTACTTTTTGTAAAAACTCCTTTTTGAATTGTGCATTTGTAATATTTTTAATATATTTAATGCAAGAAGTTCATTCAAATTCCGACCACAGAACTGAAAATTTCGCAAATTTATGTGACCCCGTCTGTGAAAAACCAGGCTAGTAAATGTAAAGTAAAAGTCTCAAAATGTAATTATGAGATAGCCGGCATCTAAGTTTGATTTTAACCATTAAAGTGATTGTTCACCCAAAAATAAAAATTCTGTCATCATTTACTCACCCTCTTGTCATTTCAAACCTGTATGACTTCCTTTCTTCTGCAGAACACATATCAAAGAAGATATAAATTATGACAACTGGACCACATTCACTTGCATTGGTTTTGTGTCCATCCAATAGAAGTGAATGGGGTACAGTGCTGTTCAGTTACCAACGTTCTTCAAAATATCTTCTTTTGTGTTCTGCGGAAGAAAGAAAGTCATAAAGGTGACATGAAGTGAAATGACAAGAAGGTGACATGGCTGTGTTTTCACAGACTGGGTGACATATCAATACACTTCAGTTTGTTTGACAGCATAATGTATCATTCATCATTCATTATACCAATAATTATTTTAGTTCGGAAAAATAGATTTGGTTGGTGAATTCAGCTTACAAAACTCACAATCAGACATCGCACGACAACCAACCCTACCACCACAAAACACGAGCCGCTTTCCCTAAATGGACATACAGTATGTGCAAACCACCCAGGCACCATTGTTGGTTTAGAATAAGTACACGGTGGCCACAGCTTTCATATGGGTCGCTGAAAATGATGCGTTCTTGACATGATTCACACCGAAAGGAGGCTTAGCCAGGAGCCGTCACCCCACAAGCTGAGCACAGTTGGAGTTTGCTGCGCAAAAACAGTAAACCATCCATATGTCAGGCTGAGTTATGTAAGCCATCTCAGAAGGGCATCTACCCTGAATGACCTTCTTCTCCATGAGAGAGGGAGAAGGAAAGACAGAAAACCAGGAAAAAAACATGACGGAACGTAGAAGGAAGAAGGCCAGAGGGCAAGATGTATCCTGTCAGGAAGGTGAAAGAGTAGCTCCAGATGCTGGTGACAGGAGAGTGAGAGATAAAAACGTCAAGCAGAGGCGCTAACGTGCGATGTCAGGTAATCTTCCTCTCTCACTCCTGAACTCTCCAGCTCTGCGCTCCAAAACAAGCGCTCAGAAAATTGCCAGTCACTCTCCTTAATTCCATCTGTCTGTTTAGACGACTGGTAATTACCAGTTCCCCTGACTGGATCCATGCAGCGCTCGTAGGGGAAATCGTGCCCGCTCGCTCGCACACAATCATACAGTCATGCCTCGGGCTTGTTCCACATGCATGTTGTCATTCTGTGCTCACTATTCTGACACCTTAGACAGGGACGGTTGAATAATCTGCTGGTGAGCATTATCATTTTAGTGCTGCTTGAACTTCTGGGTGCTGCAAGAAATCAGATGTGGTTATAATAAGAAAAATGTGTAAAAAATGTGTGAAGCTCTATGCATAAACTTATATGGGCATTGCATAATATACAGTATGCTGTGCTATTACTTTACAAACCTATTAGTTCAACTTTTAGGCCACATCCACACGATCCCGATCCGATCTTTTTTTTCCTTTTCACGGCCTTGTCTCAAGAAATATCTGTGTACACACGAAACCGCTAAACCACCTCAAAACAATGTAGTATACACGCCAAATCAGTATGTGGCGCTGTAATTCTGCCACAGAGACACACTTAAAACAAAGAAGATTTGGAGTATTGCAGCTGTGCACGCTGGGGTGATGACATCATCGTTTCAGAAAAAATGCCGATCGACTGCACACACGAAAACGCAAGGGTGCCGTTTTCAAAATGATCCATTCTAGGCAGTGTTGGGTAAGTTACTCTCAAAATGTAATTAGATTACGGTACAAATTACTCTCTCCAAAAAGTATTTAGTTACTTATTACTAATTACTTTCTATATCCTATATAAACCTTGATTAGTTAAGTGATTCAAGGATAGACATGAAAAGGCTCTTTTAATTCATTCAAATAAATAATATTAAACTACATAAAGTACTCTTATTAACTGACCAAAGTATTACAAATGTGAGAATTATACATTAAAGCACAGATTTTAAAGTTAGACTTTGTATTTTGATGGCAATTCCACTATTACACACATATATATTACACAAAGTATTTAGTTTAATTACATCAAAAGTAACTGTAATTAAATTACAGAAAGAATAAGCGTAATCCCTTACTTTACTTTTACAAGGGAAAAGTAATTAAATTACAGTAACTAATTACTTAGTAACTTGTTACACCCAACACTGATACTAGGACCCGGTTTCAGGCTCCCAAATGATATAAATGTTTTACGTATACAGGTAAGGGCGTCTCCGTGCATATGTAAAAATTAATTCTGTTTATAATATCAATGTCTTTGCACTTAAGGCAAGGGCTAAACATCTGACAAAGTGAGACAATCTAACTTTCAACACAAACTCACGGGAATTCGTAACTATATCACAAGGTGGCTAATTCGTACGAATTTGTACAATATTATTGTATTGATATACAGAGCGCGTTTTGTAAATATGCTATCTCCTTCTGCAAAGAATTGAAGACGTGACAACATGTTTGTCCTGTGTCAGTTGCCATAGTGTTTCAAAAGAGAGGGGGAATGGCTGGAGTGAGGCGTTGGTTGCAATTCGCAACATCACCACTACATGCAGCTAAAATCTCCACATTGATCCTTTAAATAAAAGTATACAAATATTATTTTTCTATAATAAATCATGGTCTATAATTTTAACAGCTAACAAAACATACAGACTTACAATAACCTATCCATAAAAATTAAGGATTAAATACGGCTAGAGGAACATACGCAAACAATTACGAGTCTGTCATCGTCCTGAGTTATGACTGAGGCTCAATAATGAATGCCTACACACCATCTGACTGTGATTTAATGTATTTACATCATAAATCAGGTTTATCATCCTATTATTTACAGCTCACAGAACCACAGTTCAGAGAGACAAACCAGCAAGCAAAAAGAGTTCAAAAGTTGCCAACGCGTCTGAGAAGGCTCTTGGTTCATCTCCAGGTCTCGCTGATGGATCTACACCTGCTCTGGAATACCAAACAGAGGAAGCCTGGAGTGCGCAGCTCAGGAGAAAAGATGACGCGAGGGGCTCTGAGACACGGACGTATCGATCGCTGAAGGGAGAGGCGAGGGGAACCGGACAAGTCTGCACTGTCCCTTCAGCTCTCAGAGGAGAAGCTGAATAAAACATTAAAGGCCTGCCGGAGCCGAAAGAACACTGTGTTCACTTCCAAGACAGGATATAGGAGACAGGTAGAAACACACAGAGGGCTAAAATGGCTGCTCGTCACGAGTATTCTCTGTTCACTCGCTTTTCCGAGTTCAACGGATGGGGCACAGCGATTTATAAAGAAAGCCACAGAAGCCTCTCGGTGGGTCGGAGAGAAGGCCACACCCCAGTTACCTGGAAGATCCCATCCTAGAACAACACGACAAGCTTGTAACACATTGCAAAGAGGCAACATTGTTCTGTACAGAGTCGGCGCCACGAGGGGGAAC
The DNA here is from genome assembly GCF_024868665.1 of Triplophysa rosa. NCBI lineage: Eukaryota > Metazoa > Chordata > Actinopteri > Cypriniformes > Nemacheilidae > Triplophysa > Triplophysa rosa. The sequence continues at coordinate 19,053,252 of NC_079902.1, forward strand.
TAGGGGGCATGGCCCGGCCACTTCAGTCACTGTGCCCCCTCACTTTTTAAAATGATAAAATACGAAATCATTTAAAAAACATTTGGAGAATGAATTTGGTTTATATTTATTATTTATAACAACAAGCGCAGAGGGTAAAAAATAATTTATTTATTTGTTAACAGATTTTAAAGACATTGTCTTGTGCTGTACTTTCATGTGTTGTTAAAAACACAAGCTAAAGGGCTGCTTGCGTCCAGCGGCAAAGTTTCTCTAGCCTATTCATTGCTTAACAAGAAACGGGCATTATTATGCAGACGGTGACAAGTGGAGATACAGGCTGTCTATTAGAAAGCAAGAGCTCGCTCTTTAGTGTTGTTATATTGATGCGATTGTTTTCTTAGACATAAAGCTCTACTGGGGAACAGTCCCCTGTATACTTTTTCTGTCACTTTTTCTTTAAAGCCTGCTTTTGACATTTTTCTATATATTTTTTTCTATATATGCGTCTAAATTAGTAATCTTCATTTATTAACTTCCGCTGAATTTATGTAGGCTATGATCGGTGTATTTCCAGTTCTTTTTGTCAAAACGTCATACAACATTTGCTCTCCTCCAAGTTGAAAAAAAGTATTTAAAAAAATAGCCTTTCAGTTTCAGTGTCTTTCATACAGTGTCTTTCATGTCTTTTAGTTCAGTTCAATTTATTAGCTTTGAAAAAGCTATGCGAAATATGAAATGCTGTCCTCGAAATAGACATTTAGAATTGTTAAACTTCAAAACGGCAGCGCGCACTGGATGAAAAGCTTTGTATCTACAACTCGCAGGTATTGCGCACCCATAGGCAGGATTTAACTAGATTTTTTATTGTGTTATAGTTAAAAATGTCTGGCTCTCAATGAAAAAGGCAGTGCGCGGCTGACGTGCGCGGACATGGATTTCTTCGCGCACTCGTTATGTGCGAATGTGCCGCTTTTACAAGTGTGATTTGGTTAGCCTAACACGTTGCATATAGGCCTAGATCAGGTTTTCCGCGATTATCTCTGATAAAAAAGTAAATTGTTAAAACTTAACCTTGAGAAGAAAACTGGGGCATGGCGGAGTGCCGCTTCTTAACACCAGAAGAGCCGCACACTACAACAGAACAGAGCGAGACCTCAGCCTGTGCCGTGTCTCAACCTCGAATTGTCCAACCTGTCAGATTTTCCTACCGCAGGGCAAAATTTAGGCTATAATCTAAACCACATCGACGAAATAAACAGGTAGGATGATTTTACATCGTAAATACCCTTTCAGATTATCCTACCAGCATAAAAGAAACATGATTAATTTACAGCGCAACACCCTATAATTGTACTACCAGTACTAAATAAATATGTAGGCCTAGAATGATTTAACAATGAAAATACACAATCAGATTCCCGTAGCAGTATAAAATAAACAAGTAGGCTAGGATGATTTTATAGCGCAAGAAAATGACGTAACATTGATGTGCGCATGCCTGGTAGGATAATCTTACAGGTAGAATGAAATTCCGGGACACCAGCACATTCTAAACCCCTAAACCCTGCCCCCCCCCCACTAAACATAGCAGCCCTCTCACTTTGTGCACCCTGGCTCCGACTCTGGTTCTGTAGCATGACAATATACGAAACACAAGATGCTTACTCCTTTCATTCTGTACATCAAAAGTGTTTTTGCAATAACCACCGTTAAATCTGCATAACTCTTACATAACTGAAAATCATGTCGTTTTTCCTGCACCGCAGCTGTGGATGTTGTTAAACAATCATTCTCAAATTCCACACCGACACACCATACTACCTGTGACAAATACAAGTACAGCATGCAGTAAGCACATAAATTAGCTTTGTGACATAAACTGTTATTCCACGAATATACCTGCGGATTAAATCGCAACAGCTGCTCACTTGATACCCGGTTTGATAGAAACATGTTCCCGCTTAATGAAATAGACACTTAGCATTTGCGCAAGGTGTCAAATGGTTTTGAAGATGGTTTCCATGGCACCGCCTATGGATTTCAAGGTGAGCGGGACCTAAAAAAGACCAGCTGTAACTTTGAGCAGTGGGGAGGCTGCGGTTAGAGGCATGTCGCTATGACAAGTTCCATAACAACCTTAAACCCAGATTATGAATTGTCACGGTCCCACCGTCTTGTTTATGAAATTCTAGTCGTGTGGTGGGATCGGGGCAGAGTTCTTGGGTTTTATGTGGGAAGGCCATGAGATGTTTATGTTTTTACCTCTCATGTGTTTTCCCAGTGTCTCATCTCTGTTCCCGCCATCTCGTTTCCTTNATGACGTAACATTGATGTGCGCATGCCTGGTAGGATAATCTTACAGGTAGAATGAAATTCCGGGACACCAGCACATTCTAAACCCCTAAACCCTGCCCCCCCCCCACTAAACATAGCAGCCCTCTCACTTTGTGCACCCTGGCTCCGACTCTGGTTCTGTAGCATGACAATATACGAAACACAAGATGCTTACTCCTTTCATTCTGTACATCAAAAGTGTTTTTGCAATAACCACCGTTAAATCTGCATAACTCTTACATAACTGAAAATCATGTCGTTTTTCCTGCACCGCAGCTGTGGATGTTGTTAAACAATCATTCTCAAATTCCACACCGACACACCATACTACCTGTGACAAATACAAGTACAGCATGCAGTAAGCACATAAATTAGCTTTGTGACATAAACTGTTATTCCACGAATATACCTGCGGATTAAATCGCAACAGCTGCTCACTTGATACCCGGTTTGATAGAAACATGTTCCCGCTTAATGAAATAGACACTTAGCATTTGCGCAAGGTGTCAAATGGTTTTGAAGATGGTTTCCATGGCACCGCCTATGGATTTCAAGGTGAGCGGGACCTAAAAAAGACCAGCTGTAACTTTGAGCAGTGGGGAGGCTGCGGTTAGAGGCATGTCGCTATGACAAGTTCCATAACAACCTTAAACCCAGATTATGAATATTTTGCACTCTTTAAATGATCGGCACAGCATGTCCTGTATATTAAACAAATGATAAAAAACATTATGAATGATTTTTATGATGTTGAGGTGGTTTCCTGGATTCCTGGACAGGGATTAGATTAGGTCGGGACTAGGCCATAGTTAAATTAGGACATTTTAAGATGTCAGATCAAACATGCACTGTCTGTCTATCTGTCTGACTATGTGTCCATCCATCCATCCTACAGTTTTAATAATTTGCCGCTTAGAAATGATATTCGCCCTGTTTTACTGCAAATCAATAATAGGTCTTCAAACACCTATTTTATAATGCACATTTAAATTTGAACTTTGTAACCCATCTTAAAAGTGCATCTCAGGAAGGCATGTGGACTAATATGCCACAAATCGTTCCATCTCTTAAATCCCCGTCTCGAACCATTTACATGAGCTTACTGAGGATTTATATCTAATGTTGTTACAGTAAAAAACAGTGACCTAGGATTCAATAGCAATCAATTGGAAAATGTTGTGTTTTGTTTTAAGGTCTAATCCCATTCTATCATATCTTTCTCTCTCTGTCTGCCTGAGACAATCTGATTTAAAGCCAGCCCTGACCTTATGGCACATACAGTCATAAAGGGGACACAAGGCAGCCCAAAGGAGGAGAAAGATTCTGAATACAGTTAGTTGAATGACTGCAGTAATTATCAGTGGACAGAGAGAGAGAGAGGTGCTTTGTGTAAAGAAAACAAAGGAGGAGAGTGTGTCTTTCAAGGCGGGGCATAAATCTCTATTTGTCTCTCTTAGACACGCACAGAAGACTCACTCAATAGGTACACATTGATGCACCGATTTTCAGACACATTGACAAACAAAAAGATTAAATAACAGATGAGATGCAATTTTAAGAGAAATGCTGTACAGTAAGTCCTCTGGGAACCCACAGACTGAATTCCTCGCGTAAATCAAATATTTTACTTTGACATTAATCAAAAAATTTGTCTAAAAACATGACGCTTTCCAAGTATTTTGACTTACAGATCAGGCACCGTTTATATTCTCTGAACACAGCGAGTGATGAACTGAAAATGCTTGTTACAGCTGTCTGCAGGTGTGCAGCTCTTAATTGGTCTTTCCATCATTCTGCTGTAGAAAAGCATCTAATGATCTATAATGGTTTCTCCTGATCGCTGGTGAGCTTTGAGGCTTTTAAGTGTGGAAAGCGGTTCATATCTTTGTCAGGCAAAGTTATGCCTCCTGTGGAGTCAATAGCATTTTTTAACTCAAACCAAATCAAGTGAAAACGGTTGGTCTGAAAAATACATGTCTTGGCATTTGAGCAAATGCAGCATCATTTAAAATACCATTGTTGCCGCATTTTATTGCTAATTTGGAATGTAACCTTGATAAACAGTTTCGGAAAATCTAGTCCAATTTCAAATTTCAGCAGATACAAGATGGCATAGTTCACCCAACAATGAAAATTCTTTCATCATTTATTCACCCTCATGTCATTCTCAAGTTTTTTCAGATTTTCTTTCTTCTGCACAACACGAAAGAAGATAGTTTGAAGAATGTTGGTACCCAAACAACATTTCCACCATTGACATCTATTCTATGGGCACAGAACCACACAGACATTACTCAAGATATCTTCTTTTAAATTCCACAGTCAAAAAGTCATTTAGATTTTGCAAAATACAAGGGTAAATAAATGAAAAAATGTTTGTTTTGAGTGAACTATCCAATTCATGTTTGTCTAAGATGGTCTTTCCAGCATACCAAACAGAGCTAGTGTCCTAAAGTAGCTCCATATGCAATGAAACCACATGAATTTTAAAAGCCATAACAATCGGTCTGCTCCATATCTGTATTAAGGTTAGTAAGTGCATGTGTGCGTGTGCGTTTGTACGTCTGCCCTAGTTTTGCCAACATGCACGCATACACACACACCCCAAGCCATTTTTATTCACACAAACTCATAAATTCTCACAAGAGATGGCAGATGTCAGGCCGATTTACACCGTAAGAGACTTATTGACGCAATCGTGTCTCCATCCCAGCATCCCTTTCATTACACTGAGTGTTCCCTGAGAGACATACTGTCCTCAGATCAGCTCTAACATCGCCCTGAACCCTCACGCCAAATGATACATAAAAACGAATCCACAATCCACAGAGTATGTCAGACAGTTGAAAAAAAAAACGCATGGGTCTTTCTTAATAAAGTGCTTATGTTGTCTTTACTAGCCAGGCTATGCTTTACTTCTGGCTGTGTATACAAACGAAAATCTTTCCGAAAGCTTTTATTCCACATAGTTGAAATGATCTGCTTGGATTAATGACTTAAGTAGCTAAACATATACAGTACAAACATATACATAAAACACATCTGCTGATCTTTGGCAGACACAATGAATGGAAGCCTTAACAAGACAAAGTAATTCCTCCTGAGCTAGGAGTAAAAGCAAAACTTTGCATATCCGACAGACAGCTTTTTGAGTGCTGGTGAATTGTAAGACAGGCTCAGTACGTGCTGACAAAGCTGTCTACGTGTGAGAGACTTAGATTATGAGAACAGAGAACAAAGACAGACAAACACGGACAATCAGAAAGAAGAGGTGCGAAGGTCAAGAAATCAGAATTCAGAAGAGTGAAAAAAAGTTGATCTTAAAAGCAAAGGTGTGTGAAAAAAAGTCAGCCCTGTCATGTTTTGCTCACCCGTGTGTCGTTCCAAATCCATAGGATGATTTTTTTGAGAGAAACAAAATCTTTGTGTAGACTGAAACACACACAGACGATATATCTATCAATACTGTATGCAAGTATTATAAGCCAGCATTGATGTTTAAATATTTTTGGAAACACCTTCAGCCGAGTTGCTGGCCCGGCCGCTAGCTCCCTATACCCCCCCTTTACCCTATTAAGACTCCACACATACACTGAACTCGTGGGCTTTTCTCTAGGACGGATTCTTGCAGAATTTAAGCTTGCAGAATTTATCTCAGCCACATACCTCACGCCCATTTATGCATTTCGGCTGGGGGTTTCTAACGTCCCAGTCTTATTACTGTTGCCTTGAGAACACATCTATCTAGCTGCATAAAAATTCTGCTGGTTGACAATATGACACAGTGACTAAAAACCTAGTAAGCTGCCTATCAAGACAGAATTTTAAGGCATTATAGAATTTTAAGGCTTCAAATAGAAACGTCCTAAATAGTGGGCACCCTAATTATGCTGCCTACTAAAGGCGGTTGCACACTGAACAAGAATGCAAAACCACGGCCAGGACAATTAAAAGGACCAGTGTATCATTTTTTGGAGGATATTTTGACAGAAATGCAATATAATATAAATTTATGCATTTGGCAGATGTAAAATCCAAAGCGACTTACATTACATTGTACTATACATTTCTGATATGTGCAATCCCTGGGATCAAACCCTTGACCTTGGCGTTGCTAGCGCCCTTGCTCTAACCACTGAGCCACAGGAAAGCTGCATAACTATGTCTTCAGAGGTGTATAAAGACCTTATAGCGTTATATACGTTTTTATTACATTAGAATGAGCTATTTCTCTACATTTAGGCTACCGCGGGTTCCTTCCTTGCACTTTAGTTTGGAACGCCTCTACATTTGGCGTCCCCTTCACGAAGGGCCCTTCAAGGGAGCATAAATGCAGTTTGTAAAATGACCAATGTGATGGAACGCTTAAGGAGTCAGTTCACCCAAAAATAAAAATGTTGCCATCATTTACACACCCTCGAGTTGTTCCAAATCTGTTTATATTTCTTTGTTCTGATGAGCACAGAGAAAACTATTTAGAAGAATGCTTGTAACCAAACACTTCTTGGACACCATTGACTACCATAGAAGGACATGAGGGTGAGTAAATGATGACAGAATGTTCATTTTTGGGTAAACTATACCTTTAACTATGTGAGTAGCACTCTGTCACTGCAGGATTTTGAGAGTCGTGCTGCCTATGTACCTAATAGACGGCTGGCAGTTTACTATAGGTTTTGGAGTACAGCCATTGTTTCTGAACCCTCCTGACATAGCTTGCGGTGAAAGGAAGAGATGCCAAATTATTTAATAGTGAATATCAACAGGGTGAATGCACAAACAAAATGCGCAAACCTGGGTGTGAAAAAATTAACAAATAATTGTTAGTCAAACACACAATAAAGTGGCTAAAAGCTTTTTGTGCAATGAATAACCAACGTGCCAGAAAATGAGCCGTTTGAAGAAACAGACAATTACAATTACAAACTGGAGTCACTTCAGATGTAGAAACTTCAAATAATCACTTTTAAAACCCGTAATGACAGTACTCTCTGTGAAAAAGGTCCCTTGTTTTTGAAAGATAATTGCATAAGAATGAGATAAATGTGAAGAATCAAATGCATGTGTGTGTCAGTGTATAGAAGAAGTGTGAGGAGAGAAAGTGGGTTTGTGCTCCGGTGTGGAGTAATTGGTGTCAGCTCAGGGCTTTACTGCACGAGGGGGTTAAGAGCACTGAATGACGGGGGGGTGAAGACAGAGTGAATGAGAGAGAGAGAGAGAGAGAGAGAGAGAGAGAGAGAGAGAAAGAGAAAGAGAGAGGCTGGAGGCTGATGGTTTGATCCAGTCAAACAGAGAGCAGCCGTGTAGGGGAAAAGCTATGAATGTCACATTTCCACAGAGACAATTGAGGCCAAAAGTTTTCAAAAGTAAAAAAAATGATTCTTTACAAAAAAGTACTGATTCGATTCTTCCTGGTTTCCTTTAGCTCAATACAGAAAAAAATCTGTTAGCATTTACTCACCCTTAACACTCACATTTTTCTACAGTTTGCCATGAACATTAATATATTTAGAGCAAGTAAACTTAAAAAAAAATGGAAGTTTCACACTTAAAAATAACAGTACAGTATAAAAGATTTTGAACAAAATGAAATGTTCAAATTTGAGTGTGTACACTAATGGTTGGGTAAAGACAACCCAGCAAATGGGTTCAAATAAATATTTTTAGCCCAGCAGTGTGCTCTGTCCAATATTCAGCATGGGTCAAAAACAACCCAGCACTTTTTAGAGTGTACATTAATAATTGTATACATTTATTTAATGATCCACGTAACTACATACACCGCTCACTCAATTTGTTCATTTCCATTATGCATTGTTAATATACAGCATCATATTCAGCTAGAGTAGATTGTAATGAAGCTATCTAATTAGAAGACAACATTATGATCAGATTTTCTGCAGTTGGTTGCCTTGATTCTGGCCTCTATGGCTTATGACCCATTCTAATTCAATTACATTCAATTGAACCCAGTTCAGTCGAGTCACGCCACAAGAATAAGCTGGTTTAGAAAGCGGTACTCGAGGGGTCTTCCAGCACAAGTAACAAGCGAATCACTGCCAAATCCTGTACACACAAATAAATCTCTTCACTAAAAGGCTATTTAATAATAATAAATATATCGCAGAAACTAAAATCTGTTTGGTGACTAAATGAAAGCTCATAGTAACACAAAGAGAAAACATTTTTGCGCACACACATCGTAAAGCTTTGAAGCACTATGAAAAGAGAAATTCTTTTTATCTTTAATGGATTGATCCGACGTACAAAATGAGAAACAGTCTTAAAAACAAATAAGCTAAGCTCCCAACAGTTTAAACGGAACTAATGCAATAGTGTCTAATTCCTTGATGTTATTTTGTGATCCCATCTTAATACGTCAAAAGAGACTTTTTTCTGTTTTTCAGTGCATATTTATCCACTAAAAGGTACATTCATAACCTTCTAGTAGACAGCTAACAAATATTACCTAAAAAACTTTGACCTCATGTGGTTTTCATCTTTCTCATCACACAAGATTCTCATTATCCTCCTCTGTCTCATGTCATAACCGTGTAGCGTGTCTTGGGCAGCGCTAACAGCATGTACTAGAAGAACCCCGGCCAAGCCTGACAGGACCGTATTGATTGGCGTGTGTTGGGAAGCTCGGCTCGTTGGCAGTCCTGGCACTTCTAAATCGACTCTTGTTAGCGATTCAGATTACTGATACAGCCCTGTCCAGAACTTCCGATGCTGGCATCCCGACTTCCATCTGCCACATTATTTTCAATGCCGAAACACGAGGGCAGTGAGGAGCCTATTCATCACTTCCTCTTGACTTCGGATAGGGGGGTGGTGATAAATGACCTTAATTAGGCCGGACTGACTGGTTCCGATCAGTAATCTATGAGAAAAGAGGACCGTGAGCTTGGCGGTGGTTATATTTACACAGTGCCGTGATGAATGTTTAAGCGCTCGTTAATTCCTGTACAAGCCAATTGCATTCAGGTCGTAATAAAACTCCCAAACGGTCCCACCCCACCAGCCAATATTCAATTAATAGGCGACAGGATGTTGTAAAGCAGCCGTGTTTAAAGTGACAAATAACACTCGAACCTTGTTAAAATAGAGCATCAATCAACAACATTAGGTATAAATCACAACTAAAGAACTTTGAAAGACAGCAAAACTTTACAAAGAGCTAAATACAAACACCGCCAACCGGCTAAAGGTTTCAGGAATGCCATCACCCCATTTCGCACTTCTCGTTCCTGTAATCTTTCTATCTCCATCTCTATTTCTATCTCGACTATTAGGTATACCTGTAACCTAGCAACAGTGGAAGACATTGTCCCGCCCTCCACCTTCTCGCACAGTGACAGCTTCAGCTTGTCAGCCAATGCAGCGCAAAGAACCGCATCTCACTGGGCGCCCGCTGGACCAATCCCAGAGTTCTAAAGGACCTGTTGAGATGCATACCCACCTCACACACACACAGAGACACTGTGCCCCACCCAAGAACAGGAGAAAAAAAAATGACAGGATGATGGCAAGATCAGCCCCTACATGGCATACAAATAAAACCCATACACTCGCATACATACACAAGCCCTCACCTGTCAATCAAATTATTCCCATAATTCGCAAACTGTCGAAAGCAAGAGGAAAGACAATACGTGCTGGTAAATCAAATCAGACCACCGTACCCTTATCAGACAGCTGTGTCACTGCCATATGACTCCCCTAGAACAAAACAGCAGAGCGAATCATTAAAATCGCACCCCGCCCTAGCAAAAAAAAGAACATTATTTCTCCATCAATTTAGCACTCATTTACTTCAAAAGGCACAAGCAGTTAGCTCATTGTACAACACAACACTGTGCGGATCTCGCCTCATCGTGGTCTTCTAATCACCCCAATATTATGGTCAGTCATGCCTCCTCCTGCCAGTTCATTATCGTTCAATCCCTCCATACCACCGTCTCCCTCCCAGACTCAGTCAAAGCTAAATTAACCCCTGCTGTGCCACCTTAAGACAAGCAATTCATTCTTAATAAGCTCGCTGAAGGCACAAGAAAGTCAGTCGAACATAACCAGTCACCCTGCCATCTCAGGTTGACATTCATGTTTATGGAAAAAAATAATAATTTGCAACACTGCCTATTCCATGATCATTCATTGTTTTAAAAAACAATTGTTGTACATTTTTATACATTTGAATTTGTATATACTGTATATATGTATGTGTGTGTGTGTGTGTATAAACATACTGTATGTATGTACTGTATGTGTGTGTGGGTGTATATAAAATAGTTAAAATTACATTAAACTTATTTATCACTTTTATTTATTTTTATAATATGAATAACTACAAAAAACTTTTTTCATTTATTTATCAATTTAAAATAATTCGTTTTTTTGTGAAAACTACAATATTAATTATTAAATTAGTAATAATTAAAAATCATTTAGTTAAAAAATACTGTATTATGATTAAAAACATTTAATGTGTGTTACTATTTACACACTATTAAATTAAGTCGACAATTAAAGAAACAACAGGCGCTATTCACTGTCTACGTGGTTGGTAAATAACACCGCTAGTGTTCAACGAAGAAAACCAAGGTACTGCTTAGTACTAATAGTCTCAAAATTGTAAAATATAAGTAAATTAACATAGTGAATAAAATGTATACTTTGAATGAAGTGAAGGACACTTTAAATAAAAGAGTTACCCAAACGCATAAATGCAAATATTTGTTGTTAGTCTGTTAGGCTCACGAAACACGGGTCAAAAGATGTTGCTAATGAATGTATTATGTCTGGGAATTTGTGTATACATTCTTTTACTTTCTTTACTTAGAAGGGTCATCCATTAGTACATACTATGAAAGTATACAAATACAGTATGTAAACAGCATATACTGTATATTTAGCTTACTTTTCATGAAAAGCAAACAATTTTCTCATCTCATTTTCGCTGCCCGTGTTAATACAGAACATGTGTAGTTTCCTCAACCACTGCACAGGTATCTTCAGTCGTCCAAACCAAAGCTACAATCTGAGCCAAAGGTTTAACCCCTTGCCTGTGATCTACAGATGAGACAGAATCATCAAACCTCAACAAAGAATATCATTGTTTATTTTGTCTCATTCCACACCCAGTGTCTCAAAATACCACAGAATACAAGTTAACATGAGAAACTCACCTCTTTCCTATCAGTATTTGTAGTTTCTAAGAGGATCACATTTAACGTTAAATTAGCAGGTTGTCAGACAGGAAAACAGCACAACTGTTGAAAGTGAAGCTGGGTAAGGGACAACATCTGTTCTGTCCATACTCATTTAAGTGCTCTGCTATTACTCCAGAAAGAATTTGATCTGGTGTCTAGGTTTCAAAACAAAAATTTTTGTTATACTTGTGTTTTTACATTTACTTGACTTTGAAACATTTGCTTTAACAGATGCTTTAACCAGCGTGCAGCACAGTGTACCAAATAACACTTGTCGTTTTTTCCTCATGTAGGGTTGGCCGAAAAATGCGTCATGCAGGAAAATCATGATGCCGGTTTTCTGTCGATTTATGCTACCAACTGAATTTTGCTACCCTCGTGTTGTGATGATGGGTAATTTAGCTTTAAGGGTTGGGTTTAGTCCTATTTTGTATGGAGGTAGCAAAATTCGACAGGGTAGCATAAATCGACAGAACACCGGCCCAACATGATGGACGATGTCATGGTCTATCAGCCCAACCATATCCTCATGTAATGTTAATATTACTTCTGGGATCCGAAGAATCTAAACTGATTATCGACACTGACAGAAAGAAATGATACAAAGTTAACTTATAGACATGCGGATAGATGGATCTGTGTTTTGTGTAAGCAAAGACAATAAGCATCCAGCAGGTCAATGACAACGGCTGGTGGGAGGCTGAATAAGAGGTCTGTAACGGACATTTGATCAGTAGATGTGGAGCACAGGACAGGAACGCTTTCTCATTACCCAGCTGGACAACATACCCGCTGCTTCCCACAGCTCTAATGAGCCAACTAACCATAGTACAGGTAAAAAAGGTCAACTTACACAGCACATAGCCAACTACTCATTCTCTCTCTCGTGCACACTCGCACACATACAGTGAGCAGACAGTGAGCTGTATTTATCCGTGCAGACTATGTGCATTTTAATATCATTTGTATAAGACAAATGTTTAAGTATTGATAGCTGTCTCAGTTGTCCAAAGACAGTTTGACAGTCTTCACACCTCATGACTTCAGCAGCTCTTTTGGGAATGGTGCTGCACTGTCAGATGAAGTGTGCAGAGCGCATAAGGGGACCTTTGCCTAAAATGCATATAAATACTCTTGGTCACTTCACAAACATAGTCGACACATCCACAAATGAATTATGCATCTTTGCCATAATAGACCAGCCAAGAATGCCTATTAACACATACAGTGCAAGTAAATCAGAATCAGAATCAGAAGGAGCTTTATTGCCAAGTATGTTTACACAGACAACGAATATGACTTGGCGACAGGCGCTTAGTGCAGAAGAAAGTGTACACATGGTGCAGACATAGTGCAAATATACATTAAGATAGAAAAAATGAGAAATTAAATAAAAACAATAATGCACTATATACAAAAAGTGAAAAAAAAAAAAACAGGGGAGCAACGTAATAACGTTCCAGAAACGTTTAAATAATAACTATAAACTTTTATCAAGATTTATATTTCTCAACTGTTTTCAACTATTTGAAATGAGCTATTCTCCAATTGTAAGAAGAATTTAAGAATCTGGAGACCGAAGTTCAACATACATCATAAATTATTCAAATAGGCTGAGAAATGTAAATGTTACTGTGTTTTTTATTAATGAAAACGGCATAGTCGGTCTTATCTGGTCTAGGACTTACTGATGTATGACAGCAACAGGCCAAAGCGCTCAACGTATGTCTATGGGTTTGTCTCAATCAGCTCCTTTGTTCAGTAGTTAGGGCACTGATTAGGGAGTCAGCCATTTTTAGAGCTGTTGCATTCGCAAAATCCTTTCAGCGCACTGAAAACATTCGTTCCCTAAAAACTCCCACAGTGCAACGCAAAAATCAAGGAGAATCAATGCTACATTTTTTGGAAGCCGTTTAACTGAAATCGCACGGGCCAACTCAATAAACTAAATGAAAACATTCGAAAACTTTCGATTTATTTTATGTATAAACACAAATTGATAGACAGGCATGGAACACAAACTACTTAAAATTACATTTAATAATCGACCAAATGTGTGCATGGATATGTAACAGAATAACAGTATAAGTGTTTCTCATATGTACTTCAAACAGTTTTTAAAAATAAAGTCTGATAGATGTCGGTTTTGCCTGTTGTTGATAATTACCAGCTGTGAAGTATCACAACGCGCTTACGCAGTGACGTGTCAGGAAATAAGTGAACAGCGTCAAAATGTGAAGTAAGACAGGGTCCTTACAAGTGCCCGAACCTGTGTACACGATATACTGATTCAATATAGAACAAAATTTCTGCAAGAGAGAGAGAGAGAGAGAGAGAGAGAGAGAGAGAGAGAATTAAAAACAAAGCAGGCAACCTTTGTGTAAGGTGAAAAAAACACTTGGCAAGGTTTTTTCCTTTATAAGGGCACTAAACCTTTAACACAATGCTCATCATTGAGCTTTCTTTTATTATTAGTGCTGAATAATTCAGCGATCTATCAATAATGCAGCTTTAATTAGCTGTAGTTACACTGTCTGCATTTAGACATCTGAAGTGCAGCAGAATCTGCCCATGCAGAACACAAAAAAACAAATCCAATGAATGAGAAACCATTGGAAACAACAGCACGGAAGGCAGAGATCAGGGGACTGCAATACACCACATAAGGCTATACACATTAATAGAAGCAATTCGTAAACTCTAACCCAAAAAACCCACTTTTCACGTGTTCAATCAAGTTTGTTTAAAATTATAAAAAGATAAATCATCTTTTAATGCTCTAGTTGTGTATTTTGTTCATTAATGTGCTAATGGCGCTAGCAGTTTTCAGAAAACACTAACTAGTATGTATACTTCGTTTTGGGTAAACGTGTCTGCCAAATGTCTAAAAGTGTTTAGATAAATAAATAAAAATATAATATTACTGGGGTGACCAGCATACCAGTTAACTCGGGACAGTGCCAGATTCACCATATGTGTCCCAGTGTCCTCTTCAATTCTCTTAAAAAATGTAAATACGCCCCAGTTCTAGATTTTGAAGTTCGTTTTTACATAAAAGTCAAGTATATTTAACGTCCTCAACATGATGACACAGCAATAAATGAAAAACTGTTTCTTAGCCAACGCAATGATACTTCTCAAAGCAACCATTTTAGCTATTTAGTTGATGTTTATTTCATTTTATTCGGAATTAAAACAGGAGCAATGACACCAACAGGAGGAGGGAAGAAAAAACACTTTTTATGTACACGTTCAATGTTAAAATACCTTTTAACACAAACCTGGTTTGAAACCAACAAGTGCAACACATAAATAAGTACTGTGGCCACCCATCTTTCACTCTCACAAGTCTCTTTAACTTAAACACTCAACACCGGCACCCACTACAGTTCTCCAAAAGGCCTTCTCTTTCCTCTAGGTCTTCCTCAGCAGTGCGAGATTAGATAAGAGGATCAGTTGTAGAGAGTTTGACCCGGTCCCTTAAGGCTAGTGTGAAGATGTAGTGTGCAAGCTGTTAATCTGAGCAAGCTCAGTTAGGAAAGAAGCTCTTAGACTGACTATAGAAGAAATGTATAGGAGGGAATGTCAGAGTTCTTACCCACTTTTCGTGTGTCATTTTAACATCTGGTTTTTCAGTAGCACAGTAAAAAAAACTGGCCTATAAGACAAGAGGACACATTAATTCACCCTAAAATGTGATGATAAACTGAAATAAACCAGATGTCATGGATTCTTTTTAAAAACTTTAATCTCAACCAAACTCAACTCACGGTTAGACGTGAGGATGAGGTAACATTAGCCGCGTTTCCATCAACCTCGTTTTATGCGCATTTTGAAGTTTCGCATCAGAAACGAGTGATAGAAATATCAAAATAAAAGCCATTAATTCGCTCACTTAAAAAAAACAGTTAATGTGAATATGGGAGATGGAAACGCATTTGCCGAATAAATTCTGACGTAGTGAACATTAAAGTCACGAGGCGAAGTGGCTGTTCCCATTGATTGTCTTTCTTGATGCAAACGCACCAACACACCAAACGCATGATTCTTTCCTCCTGTTATGGCGTTTGGATTGAAACCCGGCTAATGACAGAATTGTCATTTTAAGGTGAACTATCTCTTTAAGGGTGCTTAAAATGGAAATACAGTCCGACAGCAAAGACATGAATAGGAAAGGGATGGAGGAGTGTGACAGCTAATGTTAATGGTCACTGGAACGGTGCTGACGCCTTGTTCGTGCTGCGCTTGAAAAATTAAGCAACCCTTCCACCGTTGAATAATTCCTAGCCTTAATGCTAGAGAGGCCAAAGGGAAGAAAATGAGCCTGCACTTACTGTAGCCTATATTTCCCTACTTAAAAGGGCAAAAATACACACGGAATTACACAAACTATGGTAATCTACAAGCATAAACACAAAGGTTTGTCCTGGTTTTCCAAATTGAAGTTGGTGCATCCTTTCCAGATCTTACGTAATGTAAACTGTACCATCTAAGCACCATTTAAGTATGTTTACATGGCTAAATGCTAGAAAGCTTCTAGTCTTGCGGAGCTAAACTTTACACTAGCAACTCTGATCTACTTACAGCCTAGGACCAACATTGAAATGATAGGCCAAGCGAGGAAGAAACTACACAGCGGTAATGGTAATTGCGTGTATAGTATAATCAAAATTTCCTACCATGTAACTATATTCATGTGGACTGCAATAACCTAGCTTTCACTCAGAAATTACATAATGCCACTTAATCAGATTTTCTCGCACCATTTTTGCGACAGCCAGTGGATGAGACAGCAGTCTGTAGACATCTAAGGCTAAGACTTAAATGTTTCTGTCTTCCTTGAGGAGCTCAAATGTATACTATAATGTGATTGTATACCGCTAAATGACAATGTATACTTCTATAAAAATCAAGCTTCTACATAGAAGGCATGCCAAAATCCAGCTCTAACCAAATTTCAAATTTACCAAAAGGAAACCAGTCTAAAGCAATTGTCTTTGACTAAACACATTATTAGCCTTTAACTCTTGTCCAACATCCAATTGAATGAGATTTATAACCTCTAGCTGCTCATTGATGGATGATATCTGCCAGACTGTGACCTGGGATTTACACTTAAAACCCCTTTTCTAAACACACACCTCAGTGATCCTTGCTTAAAGCAAGATGGACTACAATTGGTTCATGTCTAAGACCCAATACAAGGTTTCTGTAAGTCAGTCATTGACACACAGCCTTCAAGACCATGAAGGATCAAGTGGTGCTGAATTAGGACGGTTATAGTGCACTGGGATCTGTCTTTGATTTTGACTTTTCTCGCAGGCTATGTGAGTACTTACTGACAATAAAGGAATAGTTCAGCCAAAACCAAATATTTTGTCATCATATACTCTTATGCTGTTGGCACCTTATTACACGGCTCGTTGGAATGCTTGATTCTGATTGGCCAGTCGCGACATTTGCAGGTTCGTTATTCCCAGATAACGACCTCTCAAAACTAAGAACACAAGGTAACCCGGATGCAGCAAATCATTTTGACAGGTTTTTTTGACAAATGAAATATAAATGTCTTTTAATAACATATATGACATTATATTACAAATGATTAAATTGCCTGTTCGTGACATTTGAATGCCGTTTCTTACCTTAAAACCGAAAGTAAATGGCTTTCCCTAGCGGAAGGTCTGCATTCGGTAAAAAAGAGCTAATAAAATATTTCAAATTCACATTTCATGTCTATTTTTTTCTCATGTGGCAAGTAGCCGTGTAATAAGCGGGATAATTTACAATCAGCCGGCTGTTATCGCGAAATAAGCCCCTTCAGTGTGATCACACTGTCGGGGCTTATTTCTGAGATAACAACCGGCTGCCTGTACATTATCCCTTACTTAATCGATTAATTTTAAAAAGCTATTCAAATAGCTCCAGACGAAAATAATGTTTTAATATTATTTTATTTGAACAAATATCCACCATTTACGGTCAAGGACGGCCTGTCATTATCGTTGTTGCAAAAAAATTGCATATAACAATATTATTGAAATATCTACCAGATTTTTAAAATAGGTCAAATTCATTTATATCTTCTCTTATCGTATTTTTCTATTTTTTATAATATAATATAATATAATATAAACATAATGTGTTAGGGTACAACTGCTGCTGTTTCCAACAAAGCTCTGTTGCAAGACAATGCAGTATTTACAGAACAAATGCAATTGCAGTTGAGAGCATTGCCAAGCAAGAAGGTCAAAACAACCACTTTTCATAACAGCACAGGACTGAACTTCTGAACTGAAGGTGTCATTTCAACATTCCGAGTATGAATCCAAACCACACAGATTAACTCAAAGCCAAAACGGATAATCATGGGTCCACTGGCGTGATGCTTTGTTTTAGTTCCTCTTCCCATAGTAACCCCAAACAAAAACAATGAACTTAAATCAGTCCAACATTTAATTTGTTTTTCACTCACAGATGGACTCTGAGAACATCTCTGTTCTTAAGAGCACAAAGGGAAAAGAAGGAAGTTCTGCACAGCACTCATTTTGTGCTCCAGTAGCTCAACTAGTAGAACACTGCACTAGCCATGCCAAGCTCATGGATTTAACCCCCAAGGAGTTCACATACTGATAAAATACAGTATACATATTAATTTGGATAAAATCCAAATACAGTACATATTTTTTTCTTAGCTTTTACATTTTCACTAAATTCTTTTTGTTAAAATGTCAGTCTTATCCAAGTTTATCCCTTCCCAGAGTTCTTTCTATTCAAATTCACTTTTATTCTCCTTTTCGGTCTCGTCCGTCTTCTTTTTTTCTGTGGCAAATGCGCCCAGAAGCCAAGTCTTCACTGAGCCAGCATGACAGATAGACCTAAATATTTCAATGCTGGTTGGACACTTCACTGCAGCGTACCCTCACACGAAATCCCTCAATCTCTACCTACTCATCCACACTAATGCAAACACCCAACGCATATTTCATCAATGTAACATGCATTGCAATGCATACACTTTCATTAAGACAATATTTATTGTTACTACAATCTGGGCGTGTTGTTTTCCAGAGCGCATCAGAATTTCGATTTTTGAATGATAGACACAAACTAACTAATGTCATCTGCACATTATTGTAAAGGGTTGACTAGAACGCAGTAGTTGTCCTCTTGCTCTCATCTTCCTCTGATAACTTTCTTTCCATCCCTTCCGCCCTCATTCTTTTAAGTACATTTCATAACTACCCATTAAATGTGATCTCTGGCTGACAGGAAGTCAATAACAGCATCAAAAATGCCACTACAAAGACGTCTCCAGATGCAGAGGAGAAAACGCAGCCATCCAAAGGACACAAAGAGCCAACAAAACAAGCCGGGTGTTAGCGGAAAAATATAAAACATCATATCTGTGACAAGCCTCAATATTGATCAGTTCTCGAATCGCCCGGCCTCCCTCCTCAACCCTTCCCTTCTTGACCTCTGCGGACTAGATCAGGCCATACTCCTTTCATAAACAAGGTTTCCACGAAGGAGCTGCTCGTTTTTCTTCCCTCTCTCCACGACCATTAATACGTTATCGATGCCCGAGTCGACCGCCATCCCACAGCCCCCCAGTTTGCTTTTTAATTACCTGCTGTCTCCGTCAGAAGCCAGACAGAGAGACTGCAGTTTATGAACAGTCCCCGCCACTGATCTTTCTGTCTCCATCTGTCTGTGGTCTGTTTCTTATCTATTCCATCTCTCTGTTTGTGTACTCAACGGCTGAACGGCTGTGTATCCGCGGTGCGTCTTCTTGTATCCTCCAAAACACTTGAGCTCTGGTCGTTTAACTCGGTTTTACTAAATCACCTCAAATGTGTGCCCGAAAAAATACAGTTGGCATATATGAAGTGTTCATTTAGTACAACGAATTATATTAAACAAATAGACAGGTGCGTAAATTTCAACGCTATAAGAGGAAGAGATTTTTGCAGGCATTACAGCCTCAACTATTACTTCATGCAACAGCCCTCGCCAAACTTCTCAAGTCAATACAAGTTTGTCTATCGATGAGTTACTCATCTGCCATCATAAATTCATATAATAGCCAAAATGATCTTCATATTCTAAACAAAAATATCTATTTTTGTCTAGAAAATTAAGGCAACATAGAGTAGGAATTTTTTTATGTACTCCTTCTCTTTCTCATCCACGCTTTCATCTTCCAACGTTAAACCCCTTCCACATGGTTAAAATCCCAGAAAGTCCATCTGTGGCCGGCTGTGAGAATAGCTCACCACCCGATACACATCAAAAGCTCAAGTCTGGCCAAGATCTCCACAAGCGCTGTGTGTCTGCACAGAACCGAACGAGAGAAACCACAATCAGCCAAGTGTGCTTCTGCTGAGGTCTCTGTTTGGCTTTTGATGCCTCGTGTTGACATGAGTGGCATCAAAGGGCCCACGGAATGGAAGAGAGCCACTTCCTGCAGAGCTGGGTGATTTTCACATGAAAGAAAAACTCATTGACAAACTGGTGGTGGCACACTGGGAACTAAACAGAAACACGTTGTGATTATTTTTGGCCGTATTGTAATGCATTGTATGAAGCACAAAGGAGCACAGAGTATGATTCACTGATACACATACTTGTGATGTAAGCGGCAGGGTTGTACACCATTCAGAACTGAACTGAGATTGCAGTTTTAATTTCTGACAAAATTCCTACTTTTAAAGTAGCAAACATGTCAAATGTGACGAATTAAAAAAACCTTTAAGACTATAAGTGTAGTTTTTAATAACAGATTTAATTTATCAGTATGAATACATGCAGTAAGTATTTCAACACATTCCCTATGTGTGTGCATGCTGACATTCACTGCAAGGCGGGGTTGACTCAAGTCTACTGTGCATCTCCTCAGATTCCAACAAAACAATGTTGCCGTGGTAACGCAGCATCAACAGGTTATAAGGGCTCTCTCTCATTACTCAAGAAAACATTTGTCTAACACTTGAAAAAAATATTTTGCCTCAATTTACTACAGTAAAGTGAGCTAATGCAACATAACGCATGAATTTTGTGCACTCAAACTGAATCTATAAAACAGACGTTTGATTATTAATAATTTTACCAGGTACACATCAATAGAAACTGTCTTATGGATTTATTTTCTATTTGTATCTACATTTTCTCATTCATCCATTTTAAATTAGCTGCTCAACTAATTTAAAATACCTGTAACAGCACTGGGCAGAGGATTTCGCATGAGACTGCAGGGAAGGAGTAAATGTCAAAATTAAGCGTTATTTTATGTATCGAGCAAAATGAGAAAAGAGGGAGACTTATTAGCATTAAATGTTCTGGTATGTTGGAGTTTGGGGGATTACGCCTGTGGTAAAAATTGGAGCTTTGAGCCTCTCTCAATTGCTCAGTAAAATCCCTCAAACGGACCACATAATGCTACGAAACCCCTTATTATCTCTTATTACTGTGATTGTGGTTGATACATCCAATGATATCTCCATTCCACCATTTAGATAATTGACATTTGGTGTCTTTTTAATCCCCGGAGCATATTACCCTCCCCCAAAATCCAAAACCCCCGATTAGCCATTTTATTCCATTTCCCTTTGTGTCATCATTCCATCTGTTTTATGGGCAAAAACTACACTCATTTTCTATCTTGCTCTTTCCAAGCAGGTGCCGTACCTTATGTTTTTTTCTTATTTCAACTGAGGACATATGTACGTATTGGGAAGAGAAACAGAGTCACTAAGGAAAAGTGAAATGAGGGTCTACGTCCGATCTTCCCAATTCTACAAGAATATTCTGTGCTCACACCACACAGCTCATTTTATGAATACAGTACTATTATTTACAAAAAAATGTGCAAATTTATGCAGGTGTTAAGATCAAATAAATGATAATAAAATGTATCGTTATTTCCTACAGTATGAGCCCGAGAGACAGATGTTACACAAGTGAAACGGAATGAGTGCGAAAATTAAGTAAAAATGCAACTAGGCGAAAAACCATTAACTAAGCGCTGGCATTAAAACGCCTCATTGTATGCAAATAAGAGTATAAACTTCTGC
Organism: Triplophysa rosa; assembly: GCF_024868665.1. Lineage (NCBI taxonomy): Eukaryota > Metazoa > Chordata > Actinopteri > Cypriniformes > Nemacheilidae > Triplophysa > Triplophysa rosa. The sequence goes on from NC_079902.1 coordinate 19,074,853, forward strand.
TAAAGTCTTCTGTTCATTGTTTACAAGAACACGTTAATGAAAGCAACCAGTGTTAGGTCCCGAGCATCTCTGCAGACATCGCACAAGCTTATCTGATTTGCATTCATAGTCTGCCAAGGTCACGGCTGCAAAGTTAAGACTCGGCTGCTGTACAGGACTTTGGCAATGTCTCCAACAAACCCACGACATGTAGGAATTCTAAACAACTATAGCAAGCGGACTGTTTGTATAATGTTGTGAAGCACAGACCGTTCACACTGAAACATAAGTGACGGCCTGTATAAAGACTGTCTGGCGTTTCATGCTAATATCTTCAGACACTGAACAGTAAAATTTGACACTGTCCACTATGACCGACGCTGCAAAATGATAATCAACCTACCCCAGTGACATTCTTAATAATTTTATAATTTCTGATGATGTACACGCTTAAAAATAAATGTGCTTAAAAGGTTCTTCACAGCGATGGCATAGAAGAACCATTTTTGCTTCCACAAAGAACCATTCAGTCAAAGTTCCCTCAAAGAACCATCGCTTTTTTACCTTTATAAAATCTGAAGAACCTTTTTTCGTAAAACATAAAGGTTCTTCGGGTTTTAAAGGTTCTTTATGGAACCATTTAGACAAGAGACGTTCTTCTATGGCATCGTGAAGCACCAACATCCCAATCCACAAACAGTAATTCCATTCCACACTTCTGCAATGTCCAAAAACTACCACAGCCAGCTTCACCCGGCCCAAAAGTGCACCATGGGAAGTATACATAACCGCCTGTCAACGGCGTGACAAATGGCTGTGGAAATAAATAAGAGGATCAGAGTGCCGATACTGCAGGCAGGGAAGAGTAATTAAAAAGCCTCATTACGTCAAATATTTGATTATGTGCAACTCAGCCTCGAGTTTTGTAATGATGCGGGGTCCTCGAGGGAGTCTAGCAGGAAAAGAATGCAAGAGCGCTAGAAAGCAAAGCGAACAGAGAAAATTAGAATAAGAGTCTTCTTAACATTCGCCGTCAGAAAATATAATTATTCATGAACTCTTTAACCGATTTCAGTTAGACTTCCAGCTCAAACACAGATCACACGGCAAGCGCTTGATAACATTCCGATTTTAGCCTGGTTAGGTGAAGAGCGAAGTGTTTCAAATGGGTTTTCTCTGCTCTGCTATGCTCTGCCATCCTCACCCCAGCCAGCCTGCCACGTTGTACATATAAATCCTGACAAGGGTGTCAATATGTCAATGCAAATGGCCCGCGTAGCACCTCGCCTGCTGTACTGGGCCCCGCTCCAGCAATAACATGAAGACAAGAGAGACAACCAATGTGTGTATACATGTGGGCTGCTTATATTTGATCCATTCTGCTATATGAGATACTTTATGTTGGATAAACTGTGATATAATAGGAATAATACAAAAGTTAAACTTTAAAGGCTGTAAGGTGTCATTGGGTATGCTACAGCTATAATATGTATCTATATACTTCAAATTGGTTAATGATGACACGTAATATAGCAGAGACACCAGGAGATTTAGAAGAACTCTCCTTCCAGTTGGCAAGGCAACGCCTTTGGTCCTGCTTAATGTATTCCTCTCTTCTTCTCAGACTTCATCAGAGATGAAGGGGCAAGGTGGATGTGTCACATGACTGCGGAATCGCTACTGCTAAAATGCTGTTAAAAATCCGTGGCTTTCATCCATCGGCGTCAATGCAAAAGTTAACGCAGTGCAATCAGGCGAACTGTGAGAGAGATGTGGTGGAGGTAAATACAGGTAATGAAGATAACCTAGTACACCTAGCCAAATCTGTGAACTAGATTTTTACATTTTCCAAAGAAAACCTGAGTATTGAATTTCCTTAGATATCACTATATCTAGTTATTTTTACAGCATCGCTATGCAGAACGTTCTGGTGGTTGTTGGGGTATTTTAATGGGTTGCTCAACACTGTTATATGTGTCTCTAGATAAAGCTTTTTTTGGAAATGGATTATTTAAAAAACCTCTTTGACAATGGTATACAGCTGAAAAAAAATTAAGAGATTGTTTCAAAAAAGTTTTTCCGATTTTAAAATTTACTATTTATAGGTATGCGTTTAGGTAAAACGCATACCAATAAATAGTAGGTGAAATTTTTGTTTCATTTTGTGAATTACTAACAATATTTCTCCCAAATGTTAAATAGAAATATTGTTTCTATTTGCATTTATTTGCAGAAAATGAAAATCAACAACAGAAAATATGCACTGTATTTTTTTCAGACCTCAAATACTGCAAAGAAAACAAGTTCGTATTCACTTTTTACGAATACAACAGTGATATTTGTACATGTATTTAGGAAAAGTTAAAAAATATTTTTTATGTGATAACCACGTTTTTTTCCTCACAGCTGTATGTGTTTTGTCATGCTGTCAGTCTTTCACATTGATGTTGGATGACTTTATGTCACTCCTGAGGTTTGACTCTAGACTGGAATGGCCACAATACATCTAAAAATGCTGATTTAATGAAAATTTGAAAATGGTCAATTCATTTTTTCCAAAGCTGTATATTTAATAAGCCGCACAGGACTTTGCAGGGTTTGAACCCACAACCGACCAAGACTTAGGATCGATAATAGCCATTAGGCCACACCACCCCATTAGATCTAACATTTTTTTAATACATCATTCTCTGATACAATCTGAAATATCTACATAGACTACTTTTTTAGTATGTTTAAAGACTAACTACAGTATATCTGTCAATGCTGCAGTTTTTTGTGTATTATGCTTTGTTTTACTCTCTAATGTGCAGTAGAAACAGCTGAGTACAGCACTTTAACAGCGTTACTATTAAATGAACAGGTTCACCCAAAAATGAAAATATTATTTACCCACCTTTATGTTGTTCCAAACCATAATGACTTTCTCCCTTGAAGCCTTAACACTTATTCTTGATTCCCAACAATGACTATATATGGTGACTAAGGTTCATTGTTTGTGTTTCACATGAGAACTATAGACAGTTTCATTGGACGAATGTGCCTGGCCCAAAGTTAACTTCAGGTCTGTGCCACAAAAGCGTGCATGCGTAAAACATTTGTTTATATTAGTGCTTTGAAACCATCTATAGAAGTTACAATATAAGAAACTAAAAAAACACTTTTTGAATGAACAATACCTTAAAGCGTGATTAAGACGTCACATTAAAATCACTTAGACTAGTAATGACCGTCATCCTTTCATTCAAGTCATAATGAGGTATAAATGTTATACACGATAAGCTCTGATTGAAATTAAACGGCTCATTGTCAGAGAATGCGAGTCGGAGACGCTTCCCAGTATTCATTATTGACTCTTCATTGATTAGCCACATGCTGGCAGTTTATAAGGGAAATGCTGATGCGTGTTGCTCTGATGCTCTATATTAATGTTGATGAAGCAAAACCACTGTAATAAATCAACCAAAGTGAAGTTACCACTGACTCCAACCTGGTGAGATCCCTAGAGACTGACACACACACACACACACACACACACACACACACACTTCCAAACCTAGGAGAGAAGGAGGAGAGGAGAGATGCCATATTTAAAGCTTATAGGTTTGCTAATTGCCAATAGGGTTCACAAATCTATAAACAATAAACAAGCTCACGATTTAACCATTAAATCTTTTTTTTTAAAGCAGGGTTAGCTCTGTCTGGATGTGGTCTTGGTTTAAATAAAGGTGTTGAAAGAGAAATGTATGCAGGCTGTTCAATTTCGAGACGAACATGTTTTGAAAAACTGAGGCCGTCTACTGAATATAAGAGCAAGATTTCCCTTCAAAGTCTTGATGCATCTGACCAGAGTGATTGATGTGATGTCTGTGGATTTCTATTGCTAATATCATGCAGCGTGATAGAAAACTAATTACATCCAGTGGGTGTAAAACGGCACTTTAACTTGTTTTATAATTCTAGCCATCTCTAGATACACCGTAATGCTATTACGAGGTCTGAGACATTTTGCAGATATACGTACTATATGAGAGAAACCAAGAACAGCCAATGTAAACTATATTAACTTTGCTCAAAACGTATGAATCGCAGCGTCTTCTCTTAAAAGAATGTGCAAAATGATTGTAAATGACATACACCAAGCCTACAAAAATTACAAACAGGTAATTTCACCAGTAAAAAGTACATTGCACGGCACTTCTATAGATCTCTAAATGCTATTTACGTAACGTATTATCCAGCGAGATGCAGAGGCACACTGGTGGTTTGTCTCTCAGCAGATACTTATGTGATTTTTCCAGAGGTGGACGAAGTACACAACTTCCTTACTTGAGTGAAAGTACAGATACTACTGGTCAAATATTACTCCACTACAAGTAAAAGTTGTAAAGACAGATTCTTACTTAAGTAAAAGTACAGAAGTACGTGCTTTTAAACGTACTCAAGTATTAAAAGTAAATTTCCTTTATGTCAGTTGTGCATTGTTTTATTGTCGTATACCTTATGCCTCTGAAGCAACCTACTGAATACACAGAGTAGCTCACAGTATCAGTTGTATTAGAGGAGTAGTTCACTTCAAAATTTGCCCCCATTGACTTTCCATAGTAGTTTTTATTCCTACTATGGAAAGTCAATGGGGGCAAATTTTGCAGTGAGCAACTCCTTTAAGAGCTTTATATGTTTAGCACATATATGTTTAGTTTAGATATAATCCTGTATGATCATTTAGCCTATTATCCTCATTAGCCCCCTAGGCCTATATGTGAGCAGTGTTCTTTTATTTTGTATATTCTCTTTACCAGTTTTAGCAGCAATTTACCAGTAAGTAGTAAGGTTCTTGTAAATAGTAAAGTGTAGAAGCCATGTGTTTGTTGGATTATTACCATTTGTATTACCATAATTTAACTACAAACATAAACTATAGCTAGTATAATGAAACTATGGTATGTTTAGTTGCAGTGGTCTTACTAAAGATTATTAATTGGAGTATGGTTCCTATATAAAGAAAATGGTAAATTTGTGGATACTGTGGTTTTACTGCAAATACCATCCCTGCTGAAAAAAAACAATGATTTTTTTTATTAGAATGAGATTTTTAAATTAAATTCCTCTTTGTAGTGTGTTTTGGGTTTTATTCCAATAGGATTTACCATCCCATCAATAGAATCCATCACATACAAGTAGACAACAAGTATCCATAGTACAATTCCCATTATAACCATTAAATCCATTACATTTTATGTTGTATTTTGGGCAGGATTCTATTGTTTTTATACAGATATACAGGAATACTTCAACTATAGTTACTTCAGTAAAAACATCATTCATTTTCCAAATCGCTTTAAATGATACAACAGCAGATCAGACGTTAACACGCAGGCGTAGCTCAAGGTGTATGTGAAGCTTATTTACCGTTTAGCCGTTATGCTGATCATTTTCATGACGATGTTTCTAAGATCTTTGACTGATCGTAACCCACAGATGATTACACCACACTTTAACATGTGCCTTTTCGACTTTTATTGTTCTATTTGCCTTTTTAGAGCGCTATCAATGGTGTAGCAGCGCCTACGTTTTCATTAGTTTAGCGGGGAAGATCCCAGAGTTGCCAGATTTGCGTTCAAAAAATCTGCCAAATGGCCATTCAAAGCTTGCCGGAAAACCGCGATCTTAGAAAAACTGAAATACTTGGCAACAGTAAAAGGTCCTGGAAGATTGCAAGCCAGATAAACTGCGCACACACGAAACCCCGCTGCATAGAAACCATTTTCTACTTTTGGACCTTTTTATAAATGTAGTGGAGTAAAAAGTATGATATTTGTCTTTCAAATGTAGTGAAGTTAAAGTACAAGTACTCAGAAAAAAATAATACTCAAGTAAAGTACAGATACTCAAAAAGTGTACTTAAGTACAGTACTCAGGTAAATTTACTTCGTTACTGTCCACCACTGGATTTTTCTTACAAAATAACACAGTTGCCAAGGATTATCTCAAAGTGAGAAAAAAAGGTGTCATGTCATCTTTAAGAAAATACCAGAGGTCACAACCGTAACAAATGACCATGAGAGAGAACACCAGCAGGCGGTCTCGGTTTTCCACAGTATGCGCATCTCAAAAATGGCCGACCTCCATAACAGTACTTCAAGTGCTTTTTCTGTTATATAAACACTTTTAGTTGCGATTTCAATGGTTAGAGCACAGCATTGAAGGAAATTGTCACTTTGCCCGTTGTTCCCATATATACAGTATGAATGCCCTGCGTGCCCCAATGATGCGGATCAGTAATGAGCCGCCTCCGATTCGCCGAATTACCACGATACATCACGGCTACAGCTGCAAAAAGAGAAAGTGTCAAAACAGTGCACCAAGCGTGGTCATTTCTCATAGTTAACCTCCTTAACTCGATTACCCCTCTCGACTCTACTGCAGCCTCTTTAGATTCTGCCTCTAAAACAGGGTCAAACACAGACACAACCTTGATGTCGAGGCTTGACGACAGCAGATACTAGAGTCCAAATATCCTGGATGTGCTATTGGATGCAATAGAGCAAATTCTCCAGAGGCTAAATCTCAGGAAATGTGACCACGTCGATGAAGGTTCAAAAGCAGAGGGGGTCGGCAGCTTGCAATTAATGTGTATTGACTTTCCTCTCAACCTCTGGTTTACTGTCTACACTTACATCTAACACTGCAAACAGTTGTCCTGGGTTTTGGACAACAAGAAGATGAAATGGCTGAGCCCAGAGGTCCTTACCTCCTGCCGTCGGTGAAATTAAGATGATGTTGCGGTTGACAGCCGGGTTTGATGGGACGCTGATGCGAAACCCTGCAGGATTTACCCGATACTGGGTGACAGAGAGCTCCGTTACTTTGGATTCAAGCCCGTGTGCAGATTGTCAACCTAATAAATGACATCATAATGTGAGCATCAGCGCTGTTGGAGAATGAAAGTCTATGCAAAAAAACTTGATTTTGAGCTTAGCTGAGGATACAGAAGAAACAAGGTACCAGCCTTGACATTTTTCATGTTTAAAACATTCAGTATATTTATTTATAGCTCACTCCACCCCTCCCTTTCAAAGAACTACGGTGGCTGACACAGTATTAAAGGGACAATACAGCCAAATAACAAAACTTCCCCATGTTTTACTCACCCTCAAGGCATCCTATTTGTATAGGAGTTTCTTCTTTCAGAATAATGCAGTCAGAGTTGTAATACCACGTATCCTGGGTCGTTCAAACTTCTGAATGGGAGTGAATTGTGGATGAGATTGTATGGCTTGTATGGTTGTGAAATAAAATAAGCATTGTGTATTTCAGGAATACTTACAGTAAACTTGTACTATCTATGATAGCAATATTAATAGCAATAGCCAAACACAATTCTGTCTGTAAAGTGTAAGCAACATGCAAACTATATTTAAGATGAAAACTACGGATTTAAAAACTGAAATAAAATCTAGAATGAACAAACAACTAAAAAAACAGATCAAAAACAGATCAACTTAATGGGTCCTGAAAGTCTGGGTTCTTGTGGCACGTATCTCACATGTCCAGCTCTTTTGAAAAGCAACTGTATTTTTTTTTTTTTTTGCTTTTCCTGTAACAGAGGATATAATACATGATCTTCTGAAACATTCCAGCTTGTTGACCTCTTCACTGACGCGCCGCAATGCAACTTTCTCAAATCACTCCCATTCACAGCATAGCAACTAAACACTTAAAGTCAACACTATTCCCACAATCTAAAACACATCTCAGCTGTGTGCTGGCCAAGCAACAAAGAAGAACCCAACCGATGGGTCCACCGGCTCAAAGGTTACAGCCATTTTTTTGGAGAACATGGTCTGTTTATTGCAATTCTCCTCAGACTTCTGCTTCATGTGGAGGAGCTTTAATCATATTAAGCTTATTAGGACAGCAGCGCTGTAAATCTATCTGTTAAATGTCGCTTACAAGCTGCGCATATGCCACCCGGCTCACCCTGGGCACAAATTATACAGCATCTGTATGAATCCGATGCCTTCTCGCCCTATCAAATTTGTTTAAAACTGACTTTGCTGTAACAATTACCAAACGTATTGCTAGCAAATCTGCCGCTCTTCCCACGGCGGCACATTAGAAGCTCAGATGGGCAGGGGAACTGAAGGCTTATGGTGGAGATAGATCAGACAGCATCAGTCATCTGAATTTACAGCCTACAGCTCGAGTCCCCAAGCTCAACGGGGAGGTGGAGTTATCAGAGGACAGACACAAACAGAGAGAGAGAGGCAGTAAATATAATATGGAAAAAAATAAAGAGCTTTTTCTAGGAAATCAATGTGACAACTATACAGGCAACATGTCACACATGAGGAAAATGCCATCTTCGGGTAATAAAGCTGACAATAAGCACAAATTAAACATTAAATACTTATTATCTACTAAATAATGAAATTATTTAGTAGATAATACAAATGCACACCATGAATTTCTGCATGGTAGTTAGATGCAGGTAGGCCTAATATTTGGGGGAGGGACATTTTCAACCTATAAAGAATTTGATTGGACAAGTGTGAAGATGCTCACATTTAGGAATAGCATGTAGATGGTCTTAAAACATACATCAACTAAATCCTTCAAATTTTGCTTAATTTAATTTAATAAGATCTGCATGGAGAAATAATTAGTTTTATTCCATTAAGCACATTTTAATACTTCATTTAATTTTTATGTAAATCAATGCATTGCTTTGAAAAGCTCAGCTTAGATACTCTTGGGAGGTTGTAAACTGAAAATGACCTAGTAAGATTAAACTGATCTTCGGTGCTTATGCAAACAATTGCTTGATCTACAGTGTGTTACAAAAAATACTGCAAAAAGAAAAAGAGTACCTGCTTTAAGCAGTTTGGAAGGCATTGTTTTGTATGATAAGATCTGGAATGTTCTTAATGATTCGTATTATGGGTCTCCTTCACAAATAATTATGTATCATTTAGGTGCAAACAGGTATCCACACACTTAAATTTGTTCTTACCCTTGCTCTAAGTGCGGTAATTTTAAACTTTACACGTGCAAAATTACTTCGGACCCTATACAAGAGCTTTAGATGAAAACTCATAACATTCTGGCATATTAAAGGGGTCAAATGGCACGAATATATGTTTTTCTGTGTCTTTGGTGTGTTATAAGTTGCCCATGCATGTATTAGACACGTAAAATTGCAAAAATGAAAGTGTCGGAACAAAAGATGCATTCTATGTAAAAGCGAATGCTCACCCAGACCTGCCTGAAACGCCTCGTGTAACCACACCCCCACACATCTACTTCATTTCGTGGTATGACTTGACTAAGACCGCCCAAATCTATACGCAAGTAAGGTGGGCGTACTTATAAATCTCAATGTAACGTCGCAGCCATGTAGTGGAGAAGCTGTGTTTCGTTGCGAAAAGAAAGCCTCTTTGTTTGCCCTTCCAAAAGATGAGACAACTAAAAACGAATGGATACATTTTATTTACAATACTGTTCCAGAACAGTACAATCCGAATATTCAAGTTTGTGCAGCGCATTTCACAGATGATTGCTTCATGAACCTGGGAGAGATCAAGGCCGGCTGTGCACGAAAGCTTTTGTTAAAAAGTGGGGCAATTCCAACCATTACAACTTCGCAAGGACAGTCTGGCGCTTCAGATTCGCAGCCTGTAAGTATATTTTCATTGTAAAAGACTTTGATACGGACTAACACGAGTTGAGTTTGTCGTGTTTGTAGCGCATGTTGTTTCTTTGTGTGATCTGCAAATTCAGACACGCGCACGACGTGAAAAAAGACAACATAAGTCCTAATAATCAGTAATTATGTTCTAACTAGAGGCAACAGATGTCGTGTTTATAATGGGGTTTATTGTCTTTGTTGAGTCGCGACGAGACATGGCGTAACACTGGTTGATCACTAATGGCAAATCTTTATAACGTCGTATATAAAAGGTAAAACAGTTAGCTATAGTTTTTAACTATTTAACATTAAAAAAAATTTAAGACCTTACCAATACTTTACATCCTGCTCAAGTCGCGCTGGCAAAGTTAATGTATCGGCTTGATCATCTTCATTTTCCGGATAAGATTCGGGCTCGAATTGATAAGGAAAGTACAGATGACATTTTATCATATTGTCAGTACAATTGCTTGGGAACATCATGTTCCGAATATGGTAAGAGGCATTACATTTCCGTCACACGCTCGCAGTATTTGACCAATCACTACACACTGGTTAACTGGTCAATCACAGCACACCTCGCTTTTCAGAGCCATGAGCTTTGTAAAAAAGCTGCGCGTTTCAGAGAGGCGGGGCAAAGAGGAGATACAAACATTCACGGTATGTGGAAAATACAGCGTTTTTTAACCTTAAATCGTGTATACACATTGCATTACATCTGAAACAAACGATAATATTCGTTTTAGCCGTGTCACATGACCCCTTTAAGACATATCACAAAAAAGCACTAAAGAGCATGCACATCTCTATAAACTCTAAAACGTGCAGGCCTAGATCGAGCTACAATTGACACAGTTGTATTTGTACAAGTACAAACAAAAGCTTTTCACTACCATTACACAAACTGAAGCAACAGTATTTGAAGAATGTGCTGCATCGGTATCAAAAACAAGTAAAACACATCTGCATCTGGATGCCTGGAGGTGTGAAACGGACAAAAACAGTGCAAATTACCCGATTTGTTGCTTATACTGAATCTCCAACACACTTCATCCCCAAAAGATTATTGAACAGAGAAAGACAGATAGACAGAACATAGTGAGATGGAGAGAAAGGATCTCTGGAGCTACAGGTGAACAGGCTGCTAAATGCATCAAGGCCCATGGATATTGGGTGAGACACAATAGTCTCGCAGTCTGGATCAGGAAGAACTAAATCAGGTCAAACACTTCAAAACGTAATGTTGATACCTTTGTTTTTTAGATTTGTCAGTTACGTCGTGTTTTTGACACCCTTGTAAATGCGCCGGTTTTGTGAATCTCCGGTCTGAGGAAATATACACTTGTTCAATACAACAAACATCTACAAAAAAAAAAAAACAGACATTTTATAGTTTCTAAGAAAGAGTGTTTCAAAGCTGTTCTGGCATTTTCAAAAAGCAAAACTGCATTCACAGATTTTGCAGGCGTATTTGCATCATTTTCTGATTTGCATAATTTCTTTTGCGAATAGGGTCTTAAAAATAGCACAATTTTGTCTTAGCAAGATGCTTTTCTGATAAGGAATTTGAAGTAAATAGATTTTTACAAAATAAAGCATGATATTTACTGCCATCAGAAACAGAAATGTGCCTTATAGGAGCAATGTGGAGACTTTTAGCGACATCTAGCGGAGAGGTTGCGAATTGCAACCAACGGCTCACTCCACCCCTCATCCAACCCCCCCCCCGCCCCCCTTTCGAAGCACTACGGTGGCTGACAAGGGACAAAGATGTCCTCACGTTTTTGCTTCTTTGCCGAAGGAGATAACGTATTTACGAAACGTGCTCTGTAGAGCAGTTTATCCATTTAGGGATACTGTAAAAACATGGTGAATTTCAAGGGGACCTGCAGTATATGTAGATAGAAATAGCTAGTTCTAAGGTAATAGAAACATAACGCTTCATTATGTAAGGTCTTTATACATCTCTGAAGATATAGTTATGTATATTATATGACTTTATTCTCAGTAGATCCTCCTAAATATTACACACAGCACCTTTTACTCAATTTTACTTTTGTGGTGAACTATTCTTACAAAAATTGACCTACATAATTTCTTTACTCATGTGGAATTTCCTTATGCATTACCAATGGGAAATACCTTATTTTTGCCATCTGTTTCATGCAGAAACTGTGAAACGGCTGCTGAATTGCAGGGTAAGAATTGGTAATTGCAGGTTACGAAAAACATTCCTGCCCTCGCGCTGAGCCACCGACTGGCTGATAAAAGCCACTTGATTGAGTAATTGTGTGTTTGAGAGCCGCACGTCAGGGCGGAGTCTGCAATCATAGCGTAATCTCTTGTTCGTTCATGCCCAGCACCAGCCAATTCACACAAATCCGAACAAAAGGGGTCAATAACAGCTGCTCAGTAGAAAATTGATATAATGATTATACTCAGAAGTAAATGGCACTTGAGCTCTGCTAGCTCCGTTCACCAACCATGGTTAAATCCATGCTGACGCTAGCACTTTTCACTCAAAAAAAAATGGTTGCAAATGAAACCACCTGTGTCATTATCAGATCATCAACTTCTAAAATAAACCACTGACACTGCAGAGTTGTTACAACTATTATTTGATGACTGAGAGGCACTTATGGGACTCGAAACAGTTTAAACGTGGAGTGGCCCTCCATTACGCTACAGGAATGAGAGCAGCTCAGTGAGATCAAATAAATATCGCCTCAAAACTTCACACCAAGTGCAAGTAAATGCGAAGCAACCGAAACAGCTGTTCCAAGCCCGTAAAGAGAACGGTGCTAATGTTCCTCATGGGATTTTGCTCTCTCTTCATCACCCTGTCAAAATTAGACACGCTGCCGTACGAGCATTGGAAGTGTCAAGGAAAAAATTTGCTCCTACAAAAACAGGTCCTTTAAGGGTGGAGCTGCAGTTGAACGCTTCAGTTTTTCACTTATGATAAAAGGTGGTGATTCGAGGTGACACCAGGGTTGCCAAATCTGCATAAGAAAACTGTAAATAACAAAACTCTTTTTTCATAAATAACTTTGTCAACCGTAGAATGACAGCTATTTAAAATTCTAAATGATTTAAAAAGCAACCTGCATGGAGAGTTTACAGTATCCCAAATTCATGGAACAACTGCAGACCTGGCAACAACGAGTGACGGTGCAGCTCATGTGATATAGTTAGCATGCTAGTTAACATAATTAATGCTAACATTAGCATAAACAAAAGTTCTGGTCTCACAAAAGCACAACAGAAAAAGTTTAACTAATAGTACACAAAAATACTAAGTGAACCGCATCTCCTTGTGTTGTTGATATTGTTGTCGACTCCGCTAGCAACGCACACTATGGTGATGGGCAGAAGGCCTGATTGATGACATGAGAGCGTTGCTGGATTGAAGACATGAGAGCGTTGCTGGATGCAGATTCGCCCCCAAGAGAAGAGAAGAGGCGCGAGTATAATTGCGTCGGGCAGTGAAGTGTGTGAAAGGATTAGTCCTTGACCACTCTTCAGCACACCCATATAAAAAACCGCCCCCCCCACCGGGAATAAGTGTGCCAGCCTGCTTGTGTACTGAAAGCAACGCATCGACAGCGCCATTCGTCTTAGATCGCAGCTCCTCTCCTCCCCTGCTTGTTTGCCATCAAAACCCCGGCCTTATCTTTCACCAACCGTGGCGTGTCCTCCACGACCCTGCTCAGCTGTTCAACGCGGTCTCTGTCTTCATTAGTTCGGCGATACTATGAGGGCGAGCATCCCCTGGGATCCATGGCAGCGTCTTTCACCTGTGTTTCTACATTTCTTATTTCACCTCCCTGTTTGGTTCTCTGAACACGTCCTGTGTAAAAACAACAGGCCAGAGAGAAGAAACCCGGCAGAAATCTGGCTGGTAAATGTGACAGTTGGCTTACCAAAAAAATGTGCGGTATCATTTACTCACCAGAACAGTGCAGTACTTTTGCATTCAATATAATTGTATCGGGAAAAATATCCTTATTTAACAATACTACTTTGGGACATCACAAGGGTGAGTATTTTGGGGGGATGAGCTATCGGTTTAATCTCACTAAACAAAGGTATCAAGATAAAGATACACTTTAAAATACACATCAATAAAGATAGTCTCACCTTTTGTTGTCTACATTAGAAAATAACACCCTGTTATCTTCGGAGTCGACAGCCTTAATTTGTCTAACTCGTAAAAACAATAAAGAGTATTCCCTCGAGTCTATATAATTACTAGCCTAACCTGCAACACTGGGCCATACCCCATAATAAAACAGATGTATGCACAGTCAACATTTTGCTATTAATAAAAGAATATTTTAGCCTCAGTGATACAAGAGTCAGACTAAGTTGTTCTCTCAGCTCATAAATAGCTTGACAAGCAACCTTTTGCATATTTGAACAAATGTACGCTCTCAAAAACAGCCTTATAATTGTGAAACCTTTAACAAATTAAAATGACAAATGTCTTCACATGCATTACATTGTCAAACACCTGTTGATAAACCATACAAAGAAAATGACACATTCAACACATGCAGCAACATCCCACCCCTGACACCTGTACACCAATAACTGCCTCCGATTTAAGGGGAAAGAAGTCTCAGCCAAAACATAACACCACATAAGTGAATTTCTCTGTAGTCTACGTGACCTCGTGTTTAATGAGCAGATTGGTTCCAGTTATTTTGAAGCAACAGAACAATGAGACTCATATCCAACAACAACTCACCAAGCCACAAAATACTTATTTTTAAAAGCAGTTACAATCAAATCAATCCATATTTGGAAAGTCATAGACACACTTCAACTTACTAAAAGATGTAATGTCTTCAGATGTAATAATGAACTATTTAAAGAGGCAGTTCACCCAAAAACAATTTCTGTCATAATTTTCTCACCCTCGAGCTGTTCCAAATCTATATACATTTTTTGCTTTGATGAACACAGGGAAAGATATTTGGAAACAGTTATTGGCCACCATTGACTACCTCTGCCTCTGATCAAATTCGGTCCAACAGATATTTTCTCATGCTTGTACCCGACAACTCATCGTATAAATATATAACAGTTTTCAACATTGTTATGTCAATAAATGCCCTTACCCACCCACTGAGTCTGTCCTTACTCACTCCATCACAAAATGTAGTAATCTCCACTGTTTATAACACAAGTTTCTTTATATCTGATGTCTAGAACAACTCTTGCTTTTAACCCTCCACTTGGTTTCATTCTGAAATGCATTGTCCACTTTTTCACTACCATCAATTAATAATAAATCAAGAGGGAAAATGACAATGGTAGTCAAAAAAGCCCCAGAACGGTTTGCTTACCTACATTCTTCAAAATATCTTCTTTTGTGTTCAACAGAACAAACAAATTTAGTTAAAAAAAAATCCTACCATGGTAGTCAATGGTTGCAAAGACCTTTTTGGTTACACACATTCTTCCAAATTCTTTCTCTGCGTTCATCAGAACAAAGACATTTTTGGGCAAACTGTTCCTTTAATGATGGCTGTATTTTTCTGGCACAAAGTAAGTTTTTCACGACAAGCAAAAAACATTTAAAACTAGAATACTAATTAATCACTAGTCCAAAAACAGTAATAAACAGCAACGCTAACTGAATATTTAGATATCAAACAGAAGACCAGAGTCCAGAGTATGTTACACAGGGACTCAAATCTGGTTCACTGAAAAAAGGATTAGGTTCAGCTTCGGTATTTAGGAAAAAGGTTGATGCCTATACAATAAAATAAAAGGTTTTTGCATGATCAGTATTTATTCTGTGGCACCATCACATTTACAAACAATCTTCTCTGCAAACAAACCTAAGCCTGAAACATGGAGAGCTGTCAAACTAAGCTTGCATGAATTCTCTTTGTTGAGCAGTATCACCCTCAGGGGGAATGCAACCGCTGCTGTTCTATATGCAAGATGCCCACGGCTGTAGCCCTGGATGACCCTGAACGTTTGAAGCTGAAGGACAGCATGGAGACTGGATTTAATCCTATGGGCACCAGGCCCACTAGAGCACACACACATCCGCAAGGGTGCACATACCTGTCCGCATTCACAAGCACAGTAAAGAAATGCCTGTAAGCATGACCTCATGAGGGCCATTTCTATAGGTTATGATGTAAAGAACATACGGACCTCTTGAAACAAGCCAATATACAGTACACACAGCAAGCAAATGAAAGCGGCATATAGACACATCATTGTCCTGTACCTCACAGCTTCTTTCCTGCTAGCTTTATATTTTTGTCTTTTTTTGTATAAATGCTTTACAAATAATTGCACAGTCTATAGAGTGGACCTGATTTACATCTCACTGCTGGTTATATAGTCTTTATGTGTACATGACAAATAAATGACTGATACAATGGATGTTTCATCTCTAGGAGAGGAAGGTAAATTGTTTTATGCTATTCTATTACAGCTTTCGTAATACAGTTTTTTTTTCAAAGCATCAAAAGCATTTATTTTTGTCCACCCCTTGTGACACACAACTGCATTTAAGTGTACTTTTTAAAAAGCTACTTGTTATGCAAATAATATACTATGTTAATAGGTCTGCAGTTAATGTAGCGATTTGGAAAAGGGATGGATAGATTTATAAATATATTACAAAGTATATTCTATAACAGTACTTTTTAAGATTTTTAACATTAAATACACTTAATTGCATATGTAAGCATACTAAAATTAATAGTGTACTTAAGTGCACTTTTTTTCACAAGGGCCATAATGCCAAACCAAACCTTAATACAGCATAGCCATGCACTGGCATTCATTTCTTTGACCTTTTTTGACCTCTCCCTCTCTCAGCCACAGGGGGCGTATGGGTCTCGTGATCTCTGAATGTTTGAGCTTTTCATCTAGGCTGTATAAATGATAGTTTAGTCTACAGAAAAAAAACTTTTATCATTAACAAGAGAACTCCAATCCTCATCTGTGGCCACTATGTACACAACAATACAAAGAGTGCCACTTTGCCTTGTAGTTCTTTACAAAATCCATGAATTTTCTATGTACTAAAAACATACACATTTACATTTTCAATTCAAAATATTCAATGTTCAGAAGACAAGTAGTATTAGAAAGTTTCAGTGGTGAGCCAGGAACCAACTAGGCAACTTTCCTGGGTCCAATTAACAGGCTACATCACAGAAAAAACATGAAATATTACTAAATGGCTGGTATTAGGATACATAAAATAAATATTAAGAAAAATGAATGTTGTCTCCTAACCACCTAATAGCACCTGACTGCCACAGCCCCAGTGCTGTACTGATGTTATTACAGCGTTCCTGCAACGTCTCTCGTTCAATGACCAGAACTAACAGTTGTGATTACGATTTTTATCTGACACACCAGGAAAACTTCATGCAGGGATTATGTGAATTAACAGGACATGCTGCATGCTACACACAGATGAAGGCCAGTGTGCCCACTCACCAGACCGTCGCAGTTACTAATAGCTACTGAGGCTCCCTGTATGTCCGTAATGTCACCAACATACATGCAGTCGCTCTTCAGAGGCTCGGAGTGCATGCTGCCGGACTCACTCCACTCCATCTTGGCTCCGGGAGCCACCAGTCGCGTGTTGCGATGCAGACGCAGGTGAAATTCCCGGCCAAAGACTGTGACGTTGTAGTAGAGCCGGTCACGCGTGCCTTCTTCAGATTCGTGGTGGGTGTGGTCGGCCATTGCCGCCTCTCTTCTCCAGCGCCTACGGAACTGCCCATCTGCTGGACCAACCGATACCGCGTGAGACAGGAAGCGGCCTTCTGCATCCGTCAGAACGGGCTTTACCAGTCCATAGTCCCCCAGTACATGCTGCAGGGAATCTGTGGGGAGTAAGAATGAAAAGACTACAGTCAAACAGCACACAATAATTCTAGCATCTATAATTGATATCACTATACAGGAAACTGTCATGGAATGGATTAGTGAAACAAAGTTTCTTCTTCTAAATCTTTTTTAACATTTATATTATTTCCACTACCCAAGTTTGTACTTCTCTTTTCCATGCAGTCGGTTAATGCACATCAGGAGCAAGGGGTCAAACAGCGACACAGTGATAATTCACAATAACACTTGTTTGACACCAATTTTAATGATGCCTGTTTATGCAGTGAATGTAATACTGTGAGAAAACCGTGAGGTGTAATTTTGTATTCGTAGCAGTACATCTGGAACACCTGCCTTGCACAAGAAGAAATGATCGTTTTTAATTTTCCCTCATTTTTTCCAATGACAAGTCAACCATTTGGTTTAGATTACAGGTTTCAAGATGTCTGATAGACATGTTTGCAATACTGAATACTGAAGAACTAATCATCAAAACATTTTAAAGCAGCCATAACCCATTGATCTTCCAACTGAGGGCTGCTCCAAGGTGCCCACCAAGAAACAGCATTTTAGGGAATTGTCAGCTCAGCTGATTGTAAACCTATCTTCAATGCCTGCATTGGCTCCAAAAAGTGCTGCATACACCTATGAAGTCCCCAAAAAGTTATCCAGGCACCTGTGATGCTGCTTACAAGACCTATGCACGCATAACGCTCAAAAAAGTCTGCACGGAACTATGATGCTGAAAATGCTGCCTATGTAGGAAGCTCAAATGGATATGAGACACGGCCGTCGGCCGATGTCAGTTTAAGGTGTGCTCAAGATGCGAAGTGATGCTGAGCGTTGCGCATATCTGAGGAAAGCACTTACACATTTATTACAAATTACAAGTCATCCTTTTAGTTTTTGCAGCAAATGTTTAAGCAGAAAGCAACATTGTGGTCTTGTTTTTCCAAAGCCAAAAGTTAAATTCGAAGCTATGGTTCTTTGTTGATAAGAAAATACACGTCAAGCAAGCAACCCCCCTCGGAAGAGCACGACAGAACGGGGACATTTTTTAATTTGAAATCAATACAGTGGGATACTTCCGCTCTCAGACAGATCAATAGCGCGTCCGTCAAAGATCGGTTCGTCCATGCAAACGCGAAGAAAAAACACCCACAACATTTTACTGCACACTGCACAACCGAGACCTTCGGAGCTTCCTCTTAAAATGAAATTCAAAAGCACACTTCACAACAACAGAGTGATGACACAGCATACAAGAATGTCAGGGGTCCGGAGAATTAAAAAAATCAGAAATAGCCACTGCCACAAGTTTCTCTTAGGGAGGGATAGGGATGGGGACAGTGCGCACACATCCAGGTTTACTGGGCACTTGGGTGGTACCACACCGGACAGGACATCTTGCGATGGGATGAAAGTGTAAATAGGTAAAGACAGCAGCCCCACGTACCTATGCTACTGGCGATATAAAGGCCGTTCGTCTGCAGAAAGATCGGAAGTGTGATTAGGATAGTAAATCCGGGCGCGAAATCCATGGCAGCTCCGAACTGCGCAGGTGAGAGAGACGGACTTTGGGATCCAGCGTGTTAAAGTTCCCTGCGCGACCAGCAAGCGCCACGCCAGCAACAACCGCCCGCAACTTACTGCAAAGTGTACTAGGATAGAGCGTGTGCCTCTCTCTCTTTCTTACACACACTCCCTCTCCCTCCTCTCACCGGCTCATACTAGGTTTCTGTCAACACCTGAACGCGCACACACAAACTACACTAGCGCTCCGGATAAGCGCGCGCGTGCTCGCAGCGCAAGGCGACGGGAGGGATGCGGGATAATTCCAGAAAGCGCATGTAATATCTAAACAGTGGTATATTGCATTCTTTCTCGTCTAAATAAATTAGGGAATTCAGATTATGCGTTACAAGTACATTCTGAGGTCTTAAATATTGTTGCTTTTTTTTGTTATAACTTTTTTTTAATTCTGTGCGTAAATGTTGTATCCAGCATGACCTGCTGAAACTTTTAGCAGCGCTTCATCACGTCCATGCAAAGCATCAGCTAGAGCAATAGCGCCCCCTTGAACACAAAGATGCGTGGAGCGCAAAAGGACCTTCACTTGTTTAATAACACTCACAGAAAGAACTATAAAGTGTTTACTATGCCATGTAGTCCAACAATAGACCAGATAGGTTATAATCCTAAATTGTGGAATTCCCTACCTTCTAAGATTAGAAATGCTGAATCCCTTAGTGTTTTTAAATCGTCCCTTAAAACTTACTTTTTTAGGTTAGCGTTTAGGTGATTTATGTGCTTAATCTGTGTTTTATTATTTTGATCTTTGTTTTGTTTGATTTGTTTTTATTGCTTGTACTTTTGTGTGTATCTTTTTACTCTCCATATTTGTATATGCATGTAAAGCGCTTTGAGATGCTGCTTTTAAAGGCGCTATATAAAATAAAGTTTATTATACTATTACTATTATTATTAATGATTTGCGAAGAATTTGTGGGACTCCTTGGTCCTCCAACTTGATTGTATGTATAAAATACAATAAGAAATAAGTCAGAACAGGTCCCTTCACAATATAACTCGCAATATGCTCTAGCTAACCACTTGTTACAATAATAAAAAGGTGGAAACTTTAATGCTATCAAGCCCTATTACCGTTTGGAGTATTTACAACATTAAAAAAATATATTAAGAAGTATATGCAGCATACTTAAAGGATTCAGTGTGATTTTTTGGTGAATTTATGTCAGGACGAGTAGATTTTTTCTGAGAAGGCAGATGAGCCGATAGCCTTTCTGAGATGTGGACAGGGAATGTCCTTGGAAGGGTCAAACACATGGCATCCATTCGTTTGCATGTATTAACATACCTAATGAGCGATGGGATGGATTTTAATTTTGCTCTTGAAAGGTTAGACTCCTGAGCATCAGGTTTAGAAAGTGTCAGAATTAATCTGACATACTCATTAAAAGGCTGCCAGATCCGATGAAAGCATAGTGAAGTACAGACAAAAATACAGAGAAACATGTATGGAAGCGGGAGCCTACCATCTGTAAATCAACACAAAATAATTAATTCATTATATAGAGAACATTTTTACCTAAAGCAGTCGGACTCATGTGTCAATACAGCCCTAAAATAGCAATGTCTGATGGTTAAAAAAAAGTTTGAACTACTGTTACCCACATCTTCACCAAAGGCGACTTGCACACCCACAAAACACTTTCTATGTTGCACAAGCTATTACACAGTAGCCTTTAGTTTGGTTTGGCCTATTGTACTTATTGTAATGTGAACTGCCTGTCATATTTATGATATCTTGATTAAAACCAAAATGCTTCACATAAACACCCTGTCGTAGTCATTTCAAGTCACAGCAAGTATGAGAAATTCTGTCATAACTTTTTTAATGAAAGATAACTGAAAGACATGTTGTAAGGTCATATGTGCCACAGTGAATTTATAAAGAACATTAATGTAACAACAGCGTTACTTTGTCAAGAGCAGAAGCAAGAAATGTGGGTGAATTTTGTCACTGTTCCCCCGTGAAGAAAATTTATCTCATCTCAATCATATATAAAGTATAGAACGAGCAGGAATTAACAATATGCTAGCTACTGCAATGCAAAATTAATATATTAAATAGTCAAAAAGGCCTGACCCAAAGTAAAAGTGCACCAAAAAGTTATATATTGAAGAAAATGACATTTCTTTCTGCAAGAACTGTTTTTACAAGATGTGTATAGTTTATAAAAATCAGATAACATCTGCACACATTCGGAATAAAAAGCCACAGTGTATTGTATAAATGAAAACTAATAAGAAAGCCTAAAGTATAATTTCATGAAGATGCAGAAGGTAGGCCTATAAATAACACAAACCTCTGGGTTGAGGGATTAGCTTGGTAAGGACACGTTTTTGGAACCCTGGGAGAACAATAACATGTCAGTGGCTATAACTAGTGTCTCAGTACTATGATTAGGTATAAATCCTGTCTGAATGAACTCACCTTTAGCGTTCCTGTGGAATAGGTGCCGTTGCTGAGCAACAACATTCTACAATACCTTGGAGATACAAAAAAAATGTTCATTTTTGGCGATAATGTGGATCATATATATCAAGGAATAAATTAGGATTTACTTTTTAAATTAAAACTTTTACCAGTTGCCTAGTGAAAATATTTTTGCCTTACACTGATGCGACCCGTTCACTGCAGACATGGCGACTCGTGCCATGTTTTAACCACGCCCCGTCCAACCACCTGTTTTATTAAAACTACAAAACAAACTTACCAATTAAAACGGCGTAGAGCTGTAGGCCTGCCCTATTGTATGATGCAATGACATGACAGCCACTGACACGTGAGTATTTCTCCGTATTTAAATGTGTTCGTAAATGTGTAGTCTCCTCGCTCTACCCGGAAATCGATACACGTCAGAAATCTTTAAGGCTTATTTATCCTTGTAACGTTACATTGGTATGTATTTTGTATCTTCTTGTTAAGCAATAATATATATATATATATTTTTTTTAATTTAATAAATAAATAAAAAACGTTACGTTGGTATAGCCTACGCGAAGCGCCACAAACGTTGTTTTCATTTATGTATTGTTCATTAATTCATTGTTTAAAAACCCAGATATTCTTCATTAAGAATGCAAAATGCATTTTGCTTTATTAATAACGGTGTTTTTATCCCTGAAGACTAGTGAGGTAAACTAGCTACATTACGCGCAGTCATCAATAATTGACGTCGCTTGAACACATAGATATTAAAGTGTACAGATAAACTACATATTGCTTCGATTCCTCCATTCACGCTAGGTGTGCATGACCATAGATATGCTCGACTTACACACCTTGCTGCGCAGACCGGTTGGGGTATGACATCAAAGAACCGCGATAGCGATGTGAAACCATACGGAGCATTTGCTCTCGCGGCATAATGTCATAGGTCGATCGGTCTGCGCAGCGTCGCATGACGTCGAACGCAACTATTTTCTTTACTTATAAACGAGGATGTACAACTTTTAAAAATGAAATCACTCCTTGCCACCTCACTCAGAAATGCCTGACAATATTTTTTTGTATTATCATTTAAGTAGGCCTACGTTTTTATGTGTTTGGAATGAGTACCAGAAAACACCTTACATTTTGACACAACTTCAAAACAGAATTACAGTAAACATGCGGTGGTTAATTCAAAACAATCCTTGAGTAATTGCATACCTTATGCCAATCATATTTTTAGACCTGAACATTTCATTAATGGTTACATTTCTGCCCCATGGGGAAAATCCTGGCTGCTGCATCCCTGTGAAGAATACATTAGTCTAATTAGTGAACTCACCATTCCTCAGAATAACAAGGAGCCAAGCTGCATCTCCTGGTTTTGAACAACACATAATCAGAACTCATCTATATCAAATAATAAATTCTCACCAAAGCCCATCTCTAACGTATGTTATGTGACAACAAACAGTTTAAAGACATGGGGTTTGGATGTATAGGTCATTTTTAGGATTTTTTTAAATGTCTTGTTTTTTCCAGCTTACCATTTTTACCAAGAAATTCTATTTCTTTTTCATTGTTAAATGGTTGCTTAGTTACGGCTAAGCTCACCTAAATGTGTTACTTTCAGACAAAGCCAAAAAACGACTCATAAAACCAAAACAACGCCTACTATTCAAAAGCACAAGGCTGTAGTCAAGCTATTATTTTTACTTTTTTAATGACACAAAACTTTTACTTTTACACAACAGTTCTAAATTTACCTTTACACATAATTATTTAAGTTAATTTTGCCTAACTTAACAAAATGCTCAGTTTTTTAAACAGATCGACTGTTCACAGACTGACTGTCTGACAACACATAGACAGCCTGTCTAAAATGCAGCAGACATTGATTGTGGTAACATAAACAATAAAAAGTTTCAGTGGTGTTATAAAAATATCTACACTCTTGGAATGTCTGTCATGTCAAATTAACTGTTGAATAGCATCTTCTTCTGAAGGTCCAATGAAGCATCCTGTACCACAGCTAACCAGGCTTAAAGGCAGTGTGTTTACAGGCTGGTACAAACCTAGAAGTGGTTTACATCCAGGTTGCTGTGAACTCTTATGTCAGTATCTCTCTTCCAAAGCTTAACATTATGTAATATGATACAAATAAGCATTTCTGAATACTTCATAAGTGACTAAAAATACTCACCTAATGTCTTTTAATGAGCAAGAAGCTGCCCACTGAATTCCTGGCTATAGGCATCAAGGATGTATATGGTTCAGAGTCTTCAGCTGTGCTCCATATCGCAGGAGCGCTTGTTCGCCAACACATTTTTTTTTCCTAATCTTCTCTGTTCCACAGGGAGTATAACATGTAATTAAACTTTATGGAATTGCCCTGCAGCTCACACAAAACAGCGTCACATTAAATAAACGCTATCTGAAAGACAGACACAATCAAAACACCAACAAACAAATACACACATATGCACAATAGATATACCTCTACCTTACAAATGTGTATTGTTGCAATTCAATTGTTCAATCATTTTTTCAGCACCCTAATATTTAGTTTATATACATGTCTTTACATTGTTTATTCAAAAAAGTCATGATTCCATGTTTTATGTCATGTCTAATCATCTGAAAACATTTTATAAACGGAACCTCTGTATTTAATGTAATCAGAAATGCAAAGGTCATGATTGTTACAGATCACACAAAATAACTAATTGAAGATGCATTACTTCAATATTTGAGTTATGAAATACTTTTCTGAAATTATAATAATAAAGAATCCCTAGGGTTTACTTGCTATCGCCTTCACTAATTTAACAGTGATTGGTAAAAATTGCAGGTAGGACCACAGTTGCCAAGGAAACTGGTTCTTTTACCTCATTTTCTTTTTGTGTATTTTGTTGAACAGTATAGATTAAATCAATAAAAAAGATTATTATTATAACTGCCATTAAATTATATACACATTTAATGTTTGTTAAGTACAATCGTTATTTAACAAATTTATCAAGCTTGATTCCTGCATTTTCAGTAGTTGCACATACAAATCTCAGGTCTATATCCCAGTCAGAGTTACAAAATCTTCACTTTAGTGAAATTAGAATATTTATTTAAAGGTGCTGTGTGTAATTTTTTGAGGATCTATTGACAGAAATGCAAAATAATATACATAACTGTGTCTTCAGAGGTGTATGAAGACCTTACATAATGAAGCGTTATGTTTCTATTACTTCAGAATGAGCTATTTTTATCTACATACCCCGCGGGAATTCTCCATGTTTTTTCTACAGTAGCCCTAAACGGACAAACTGCTCTGCAGAGTGTGTTTCGTAAATACGTTATCTCCTTCGGCAAAGAAGCAAAAACGTGACGACATCTTTGTCCTGTGTCAGCCACCATAGTGTTTTGAAAATAAGGGGTGGAGTGAGCCGTTGGTTGCAATTCGCAACCTCACCACTCGATGCCGCTAAATTTCATGCACTGGACATTTAATGTTTCTTCACAAAATAAAGATCCCTTGAAGTAGCCAATGGCTTATCACAGTGATGATATGCTACTTGCTAGTCAGAGGCAGGTGGTGTCTAAAAAGCATTTTAATAGAAAAAATTGGATACACCTGTAAGTTCTCAAGAAGTAATTCCGGTCCATTCAGTCTCAAAAAATAAAGAACCGAATGTTCTTCTCAATAAACTGCCCAGACAGAAAGTGTAAGTCACAGCGGCAGAGCCTGACACAGCATCACAAAAGTGCAGAAACCATGGGTCCATTCAACATTTACAAAACCGCAAGCAATAATATAATAATGCTAGCAAAACCTCTCTTTCAGGTTGACCATTTCAGACCATCTCCACATGTGTCCTCTTCGCAGCAGGTTATAGCCAACAGACATTCGTCAATAATCTCCTCTGCCTTCTAGAGCGGAAACAGACCTTTGAGACCATTCTTCTGTCTGTTCTTCCTCTTGACCTATTTTTCCATGATTGATTTTCTTTATTTCTACCTTCCTGTTGTTTTGCTTTTGAAATTAGTCACCATTACTTTCTGAGCGTGTTTCTTGATGGTGGAAGAGAGATTTGACGCCAACTATTTTACTTTTTTTTGGCAAGGCTTGTTTGTTTTGGTTTGTCAAACTGAGAGATTTGTAAACAAGTTGAGAGATTAATTTTGCAGTATGAAAGCTATGAGGGAGGAGGTCAGTGGTAGATTTAACCATTTATTCAGTAATTTCTGCGGCACTGGCAACAAATGACCTTGAAAATGCACCTGTTTATAGACCTCACATTGATTTGCAGACTATATTGTAACAAAAATATTTTTTCCACATTGCAGGATTATTTGGCTGCAAAATAAGATGAATGGTGAAGAACTATGGTGAGCAGAAACTGCATACAAATACCATATACACACTTTTTTATTATTAAAGGGATAGTTCGCCCAAAAATGAAAATTCATTTAATCACCCTCTTGTCATTCCAAACCTGTATGACTTACTTTCTTCCGCAGAACATAAAAGAAGATATTTTGAAGAAGGTAGTTAACCGTCACCCATTCACTTGCATTGGTTCTGTGTCTATACAATTGAAGTGAATGGGTGACAGTGCTGTTCGGCTACCAACGTTCTTTAAAATATCTTCTGTTAAGAAGAAAGAAAGTCATACAGGTTTGAAATGACAAGAGGGTGAGTAAATAATGACAACATTTTCAACTTTGGGTGAACTATCCCTTAAATGTTTAAAATCGCAGTACTTCCTGAAAATAACCTGTATATACACAAATCTGTCTCTTTTATCTCCTGTACATTGATTTCGAGAGCATGGCTACAAAGTGGTGCTGTGAGATTGAAGGAGTGTTCATCCATTTATTTTAGATAACTTTTTCCCACATTTTGCAAGCGCAGTCCATCTGTGTCCCTCACTCTCCCTTTGCCACCCATGCTCGTTTTGCCAGAACTCTTCATACTCTCATATCCCTGTAAACACACACGCACACATACATCCACCCACACTCTCCTGGATAGGCTCATTCTCACAACAATTCCTATTTCTGTTGCCCTCCAATGTAAACATGCCATAATTCGCAGATATTCATATTTTATGACCTCACATGACCCAATATTGATAAAAACTGCATGATGGATGGACTGATAAACAGATAATATAGAGCTCAACAATTGCATAAGAACATAATGTACAGGACCTGGACAAATATGGGTATTGCATTGCACTTCCAGCCTCTTTGAAACCTTAAATGAGTCAGAATTCGAATTTTTCATTTGTTCCTTTTTCTTCAAATCCCCAGGTCCTGAGAAAGCATTTTAAAAGCCTTTTTAACATCGGTCAATGATTCCATGCTATGTTGGAGCAAAGAAAAAATTCAGTCTGAAAACTGAGGTAAATTTTCTTTTCATGACACAACATAGAAATTACTTTTCTGCTTGCTCCATGATTATACAATCAACATGTGAGATATAATCGATTATATAATCGACATGTGAGACATAATATGAAAACAAATGTATGACTGCAAATGAATGAAATATCATGTTTCATCTCCCTGTCTATGTTGTAACTCTGGGTATGTTGTATATTTTTTGCATTAGGGTATTTGGTAGATGGTCTACACTCTTAAAAATAAAGGTGCTTCACAATGCCATAGAAGAACCTTTTTTGACTAAATGGTCCAATATGTTCTATTGACAGAAATGCAATATAATATACACAACTATGTCTTCAGAGGTGTATAAAGACCTTACATAATGAAGCGTTATGTTTTTATTATCTTAGAGTGTGCTATTTCTATCTGCATACACCGTGGGTCCCCTTAAATGAAATGTGCCATGTAATTTCTACAGTAGCCCTAAACGCACAAACTACCCTACAGAGTGCGTTTCGTAAACACGTTATCTCTTTCGGCAAAGAAGCGAAAACACGACAACATCTTAGTCCTGTGTCAGCCACCGTAGTGCTTCGAAAGGGAGGGGTGAGCGGTGGAGTGAGCCGTTGGCTGCCATTCGCAACCTCACCGCTAGATGCCCCTAAGTTTCATGCACTAGACCTTTAACATTCAAAGAACCTTTCTGTTTCACAAAAGGTTCTTTGTGGCGAAAAAAGTTCCTCAGATTATAAAAAGGTAAGAAAGAGATGGTTCTTTAAAGACTGTTTGACTGAACGGTTCTTTATGGAACTAAAAATGGTTCTCCAATGGCATCACTGTAAATAACATTTTATCTTTAAGAGTGTGGACTTTCTTTGTTTAGGGGAGTTACTCATTTGATCTTGGCCTTATTTGTGTGTCTTTGTTGGATGGGGGAAAATTCCCAGCTAAATAAAGAACAGGCCACTGTCCAATTTCCTTCATTTTTCCTTCTCTAAACCACCCTTGCTACTAACCGTTTTCTAACCCATACGGTAAATATTCTCTAACCCAAGAAGTTTACTAACCCATACAGTAAATATTCTATTTTCAAAATGTTTTGGTTCCTAACTTATCATGAGTGTGTTTCTGGGAGGTATATATTGTTGATTTCTAAGGGGAAGTGCAGGGAATTTTATCCACATGAGCAGATGTTGAGGTTCATGAAGTCCAGACAAGATACATTCCTGGTCCTATTGTGCACAGAAAAAAAACTAATCCTAATATTTTAATCAATAAATATCTCCAATCAATAAAATTTTGTCTCTTTATTGTTATCTTTATTTGGAATATAAAAATTGCAAGTTACTTTACATAGCAAACTTTACTTTACATGGTACAAAAGTCAAATTCGGTCAAACTGACATTTTCTCATGCCGATTTCAACGTTGTTATTTCAATAAATGCCCTTACCCACCCACTGTGTCTGTCCTTACTCACTCCATCACAAAATGTAGTAATCTCCACTGTTTATAACACAAGTTTCTTTATATCTGATGTCTAGAACAACTCTTGCTTTTAACCCTCCACTTGGTTTCATTCTGAAATGCATTGTCCACTTTTTCACTACCATCAATTAATAATAAATCAAGTCCAGCCCTACTTTAACATTACAGAAAATATTTATATTAAAAGTCTATACATTCACTACTTACTATGTTTAAACAGTATCTAGTCTTAATGCTTTTTGGTTGGGACACTATTGAGAGAGAACTATATTGGTGATTATTTGATTACAAATGACTCAATCCCCTTCTTCCTTTTCCAACCGATGATGTGTTTACAAAACAAATGCTTTCATCTTTATTCATTTAAATTCTTTGCTCTCCTAAACAAAGCGCTGGAGTGTTGAGCCCAGATTCTCTCATCGCTGGCAAACGATGCTGCCAATAAATGACAACACAGGACATCACCAGAAGAACAGCTTACATTGTTATGCACGGAGACGTGCTGTTTGTCCTTCTTTTAAAACATAAGTTTGAATAGATGTCAAAACCAAAGGATCCCGTTCTTGCTGTAGGCGCTGTACACATTCAGTGGCAATGAGCCGATCCATTTAAGCAGATTATGGTATTGCAGAAACTGCCGTGAATGTTGACAGTAAGTGTCAGGGTGCCACTTACAATCTGTACTCCCTGATGCATGGGCCAAAGCAAACAAAAGAATAAACAACCAGATACACACACACTAATAATTGAATTGAATATAATAGAGACTTGGGTCTGGGCTCTTTTAACCACCCAGGACATATAACAGTTTAAACCATCTTTGACATCCTGCCGGCAAGTATTGAAACTGGAAAACAGTGCTCAAATTTCTTCTACATAATATTTAAAAAATGTAGTTGTTGGGTATTTATTCTCATTTTAATAAAATAAACAAGTGTCCACAATATAGTTCTTTTTCCAGAAATGCCTAAAATCACCTCTTGGGTACTGATTTCATGTAATTCAAAGAAACCTGTGTGCAATTTCAATTTCCTGTCTTATGTCATAACGCTGTGAATGCAATGCTAATACTGCAGATTAAATGCGGTGTATTCTTTTCTGTTTTCCAAAAGACAACAAACCGCAAGGTGCAAGTGCTTTACCCTCCCACTCGTTCTGGAGAAGATCGCAGTCTTTCTCTCCAAATTGAAATATCTGAGCCCACACAATGTCTAGCACAAGGCAGGCTGACAATAAGAATGAAAGACAAAGGTTGAAATGACCCAAAATGCTGGAACATGTCAAAGAAACCTAAACAAATGTTGTTAGAGACCCTTTTTATAGTTGCCACGTAGAGCTCATATTTCGACTTTAACAATATTTTTTGGTCAAAAGTGTTTTTTTTACTTTTACATTTTACACTCGTTTAAATTTGTATCATTTTTGTATAATTGTTGCCTGTTTCATTGTATGTTTTTATAATATAAAATAGAATAGAAAGAATTGTTTTCATTGATTTTTTTCTAAATGTTTGCTGTCACACCATATGACACATAGGATGGTTTATTTGTCAACTACCCAAATGCAAATTTCTCCTTAAAGCACAAAAACTGTCTGAGGCTTTTGCTTCTATCTAAGACTGCTGGATTTTGGTCCTACAATGCCCAGACCAAAACATGATCTGAATTCTGGCTGATATAATGTGCGATTAAATGAAATGTCCTGACACCAGTCTTACTGACTGTCAGACTGGATTCTCTACCTCTATGAAGTGTGGTTTATAGCCTCAAGCCAAAAGTAGGTGAATATTCTAGCCGGAGAGGAGCAAAGCCCAAAGGCTTCCAATGTCATAGAAAGTTCAGACATTTGGCAACATTGTCTGTGTGGATTTTAATTGCTAAACAGCAGGAGCTCTACCCTTCTCGATGGGAAAGAGTGTGCACGAATCATGACAGGCCATAGGTGTATGCAAAGAAAAGTACCTACCAAATCTTTATTTAATGAAAATAACTTTAAAATGAGATCATTATTAGTTTGTTCTTTAAGCATGAATGATACTTTAAATCATGTGGCTTGTTGAGGAGAGGTGTGCAATTACTATTTATTACACGGCTCATTTGAATGCTTGATTCTGATTGGCCAGTAGCGACATTCCAAGGGTTGTTATTTTCAAATATATAATATATTTTCAAATAACAACCGCTCAAGCCTAATAACACAGAGGGGCAGTTTAATATTACACAAAAATGAATTATAAATATGTCTTTTAATAACATATATGACATTATATTTACAAATGATTAAACCAATTTGCCTGTTCGTGACGTTTGAACGTTGTACTTTAAAATCGAAACTTAACGGCTTTTCCTTGCAGAAGGTCTGCATTCGGTAAAAATGAGCTAATAAAATATTTCAAGTTCACTTATTTCTGCTGTAACAACCGGCTGCCTGTACATTATCCCTTACTAAGCATAAGGACAAAATATCAGAGACTTGAGTGCTGGGAGATTTTTGTTTTGATTTGGACGATCAACAATCTAGCAAGCAACAAGAACACCCTAGCAACAATATAGCAATACCCTAGTGACCACCCACAATACGCTAGCATCATGATGCGGAGATTAAGCGCCACTCACATGTATTTATAATAGTGCAGATATATACTGTTTATTATAGACAGACACAGTTATATCTGTCTTCTTTTCATCTCATGATGTGCTTAGACCTTCTAGCGTTCTATATTTTCATCACAGTCCACAGATGTCCAACCCTCCACCTGTTAGAAAACGGTCCAGGTAGACCAGCAACACAAGAGGAAGGACCAAGATGCACCATTTGTGGCCTTATCAAAGATCAGCAAAGTTTAAAAGGTCGTTTATGCTATATTCTCATCCTCTCTGCTTCTGACACTTGGCATTTCACTGATGTTCAGTTCTAATTAAAAGAAGAGAAGAGGGAGATGGAGAGAAAAAAGCAGGAGGGGAAAAAAACAAGAGAAACAGTTGCCAAGGAATCCATCAGTCTATGAAAGCCTGCAGACACAGAGATGAACATTCCCTTCCATAGTCTATAGAAACATAATTAGTAACTCCAGATACGTCGAATCACAGAGTAATTAAATGTTTTCAATCCTGTCTTTGAGGCATTAACAAGTGATGAATATGAGGTAAACATTGTGCTGAATAAGATTGGCTGGATAGTTCATTTTCAGTCCTTTTTAGGTTCTTAAAGGGTAGTTCACCCAAAAGAAAATTCTTTCATCAGTTACTCACCCTATTTATAGACCTCTATGGTCTTTCTTTTGCAGAATATAAAAGAACATATTTTGAAGAATGTTGGTAACCGAACATAGCCCCCCATTGACTTCCATTGTATGGACACAAAAAACATTTCTCAAAATATCTTCTTTTGTGTTCCACAGAAAAAAGTCATAGGCTACCTTCTTACTGTCGATTTTTAGGACTGACAACCATATTTACTTACAGGTGTGAGTTCGGTAGAATGCGGTTGTCTTGTCACACCCGTAAATAACCGAACTGTGTGTGAACACAAGCATTTTAAAGGGATAGTTCACCCAAAAATGAAAATTCTGTCATGATTTACTCACCCTTCAGTTGTTCCAAACCTGTATACATTTCTTTGTTCGGTTGAACACAAAGAAAGATATTTGGAAGGATGTTAGCATCATGGACAAGTAGAAAAAAGTAAATGGTAGTCAAAGGTGCCCTTAAACTGTTCACTTTCTTAAATTCCTCAAAATTATTTGTTTTGTGTTCAACAGAACAAAAAGATACAATTATTATAAATACAACTGGGTTGAGGAAATGATGACAAATTTTCATTTTTGGGTGAACCATCCCTTTAAGGACTCAAATACAGGACTAACAACCTTAGTCTGGTGCTGTATGAACGTGGCCATATACAGGCTTTGATAAACTTTTTTATTTGAGCCGTTTTTTTTGCCCTCTTCATTCTAGACATACTGCAAGACAAATATATAAATGTATAAAATCAAAGATAATACATGCACTCCATTGTTTATTGCTGTTTATTTTCTTTAAAATAAAGGGTGTCCGACCTCCGTGAAGTTGGCACCCCATATAAATAAATTGTCACCAAAACTATACCATTCGTTTGTGCTGTGTTTGTGCTGATTTGTGCCGCAAAAATGACCGTTTGTGCTGGTTTGGCGTTCAAGATATTAAACATTCTTTTTCTTGGCTGTGTGACGTCACTCTCCACCCCATGTCGTCCAAATCGTATCAAACTGGTACCGTTCGTTTGTGCTCGATTTGTGCTTGTTTGAGCCATTAAAACAAACTCTGTAACTACAAAAACTAAAAACTTAAATTATTCCAATTCTCGAATCGTTCTCGCGGTACTTGATGTCATACGCCCATCGGTCAGCGCTGCCCTGCATAAGTCTGACATATGCAGGGCAGCGCTGACCGATGGGCGTATGACATCAAGTACCGCGAGATCGATTCGAGAATTACGCAGCAGTACTGATCGCAGAACTGTGCTCTCGCGGCACTTTGGAGTCTGCGTAGCGCCGCGTGAAATCTAGCTAATGTCTGAAGATGGGAATAAGTCATGTTGTTTCTATCTATGGCACAAATCAAGCACAAACGAACGGCCCCGGTAAGAAGCGATTTAGACTACGTGGAGTGGGACGTCACCGCTCCCGAAATGTTCTTGTTGTTTTTAACGAAGGGAAGAAGTTGCATGGTTTGTTTTAATAGCACAAATCGAGTTCAAACTCGACAGTTTAGAGTGATTTGGAGGACATGTAGTTGAGAGTGGCGCATCTACTCCTAAAGGCTACAGTCTTGTTATATTAAAGAAAAAAATCATTGTACACAAATTTCTTTTAACAGCACAAATCGAGCAACGTTTTGGGCGATTTGGACGACATGGGGTGGAGAGTGACGTCACTGCCGCAAATAATATTTATTATTTCCAAGCCAGGGAAAAACATCAGAGGTGGACGAAGTACACAACTTCCTTACTTGAGTGAAAGTACAGATACTACTGGTCAAATATTACTCCACTACAAGTAAAAGTTGTAAAGACAGATTCTTACTTGAGTAAAAGTACAGAAGTACGTGCTTTTAAAAGTACTCAAGTATTAAAAGTAAATTTCCTTTATGTCAGTTGTGCATTGTTTTATTGTCGTATACCTTATGCCTCTGAAGCAACCTACTGAATACACTGAGTAGCTCACAGTATCAGTTGTATTAAAGGAGTAGTTCACTTCAAAATTTGCCCCCATTGACTTTCCATAGTAGTTTTTATTCCTACTATGGAAAGTCAATGGGGGCAAATTTTGCAGTGAGCAACTCCTTTAAGAGCTTTATATGTTTAGCACATATATGTTTAGTTTAGATATAATCCTGTATGATCATTTAGCCTAATTATCCTCATTAGCCCCCTAGGCCTATATGTATTTATGAGCAGTGTTCTTTTATTTTGTATATTCCCTTTACCAGTTTTAGCAGCAATTTACCAGTAAGTAGTAAGGTTCTTGTAAATAGTAAAGTGTAGAAGCCATGTGTTTGTTGGATTTATTACCATTTGTATTACCATAATTTAACTACAAACATACTGTAAACTATAGCTAGTATAATGAACTATGTTCATTATATGTTTAGTTGCTGTGGTTTTACTAAAGATTATTAATTGGAGTATGGTTCCCATATATAGAAAATGGTAAATATGTTGATACTGTGGTTTTACTGCAAATACCATCCCTGCTGAAAAAAACAATGAATTTTTGAATTAGAATGAGATTTTTAAATTAAATTCCTCTTTGTAGTGTGTTTTGGGTTTTATTCCAATAGGATTTACCATCCCACCAATAGAATCCATCACATACAACTAGACAACAAGTATCCATAGTACAATTCCCATTATAACCATTAAATCCATTACATTTTATGTTGTATTTTGGGCAGGGTTCTATTGTTTTTATTTCAACAGGAATACTTCAACTATAGTTACTTCAGTAAAAACATCATTCATTCTCCAAATCGCTTTAAATGATATAGCAGCAGATCAGAAGTTAACACGCACGTGTATCTCAAGGTGTATGTGATGCTTATTTACCGTTTAGCCGTTATGCCGATCATTTTCATGACAATGTTTCTATGATCTTTGACTGATCGTAACCCACAGATGATTACACCACACTTTAACATGTGCCTTTTTCGTCTTTTATTGTTCTATTTGCCTTTTTAGAGCGCTATCAACGGTGTAGCAGCGCCTACGTTTACATTAGTTTAGCGGGGAAGATCCCAGAGTTGCCAGATTTGCGTAAAAAAAATCTGCCAAATGGCCATTCAAAGCTTGCCGGAAAACCGCGAGCTTAGAAAAACTGAAATACTTGGCAACAGTAAAAGGTCCTGGCAGATCGCAAGCCAGATAAATTGCGCACACAGGAAACCCCGCTGCATAGAAACCATTTTCTACTTTTGGACCTTTTTATAAATGTAGTGGAGTAAAAAGTATGATATTTGTCTTTCAAATGTAGTGAAGTTAAAGTACAAGTACTCAGAAAAAATAATACTCAAGTAAAGTACAGATACTCAAAAAGTGTACTTAAGTACAGTACTCAGGTAAATTTACTTCGTTACTGTCCACCACTGAAAAACATACAGTGGTGATTTTAACGGCACAAACTGGCACAAATCGAGCACAAACGAACGCCACCTGTTTGGGGAGATTTAAACGACATGGGGTGGAAAGTGACGTCACTGCCCCAAAATTCTTCTTGTTATATCTCGGTAAGGAAAGTAGTTACAGAGTTTGTTTTAATGGCACAAACGGGCACAAATCGAGCACAAACGAACGGCACCAGTTTGATACGATTTGGACGACATGGGGTGGAGAGTGACATCACACAGCCAAGAAAAAGAATGTTTAATATCTTGAACGCCAAACCAGCACAAACGGTCATTTTTGCGGCACAAATCAGCACAAACACAGCACAAACGAATGGTATAGTTTTGGTGACAATTTATTTATATGGGGTGCCAACTTCACGGAGGTGTCCATTTGTCATACTGACAAGTTTCTAACTACTTCTCACCCACATGAACTACTCTGGCTTGCTTTAATATTCAAGGTGGTCTTGTTCCTCCATATTAGCGTGCGGTATGTGCACCTGATCGGGCAGCTGCTGATGTTAGATTGCCAGATGCCAGCTGGTGCTGTCCTCCCATCTGAAAGTATACATCCTTTCTCTGAAGACCCTTTGCTTGGCCCATTCACCCTCTGGTCTGGGTGTACACAACTGTGACCATCTGTGAACGCCACCGTCTCAAGCTGGAGCTCTTGGAATAACATGATCTAAAGTCAATATTGCATGTCTGTTGTAGAGAGAATTAATAGGAGTTACTAAGTTATGGTTTGTGCAAGCTTGGAATGGTTTACTGCAAATGACACATTTTTTAAATGCAATATATTTATAAAATCAGGCTCTTTTCTGAACACGTTGCGATGTGATTGAGTTATTCTTGCACAAGGGCATGAATCATGGAATGTAAACAATGTCAATGAGGGACACGGTACATAATGATTTAAAGTGAAATTTTTATTAGGTTTTCTATTGGTCTTTTTGTGGGATATTTTAAGAGGCATGCATCTGAAAAAAATGAGCATTAATTTACCTTTCAAGCACATCATAAAAATAGTAATGACCTTTTGAATAAAAACAGTAAATATCAGCTGGTCCATCGCCAGAAATACAACATGCTAGAGAAAAAATAGCTGTAAAAGCTCATTCATTTGTTTATTTAGGCTATCAAACATCTTTTAATTACATAAAACCTAAACAATTTGTAGACCTGCAGGCCAAATTGAAGTTTTAAATAGATCAAATACACATACATATGAAGAGTTTGGTTCCAAAATGAGATAACTTGAAATTTTTTTTTAAAAATCATGTTTTTTTATTGTGCATTCCAATTAATATCAATCAAACTGCAGTTGGTTTGTTTTGATTTCAGCCATAATAACTAAAAAAATACAGCTAACTAACACAATAAAACACAATAAAAACATGATAACAAAAAATATCTCATTTTGAAACCCAACTCTTCATATAGAGCACATACACTTTCCGGTCTAACATCCTAAAGTCTATTTTGGGCAAAATACTCTCTTTACATGCTGTTCTGTCTTAGAGCTCTTTAGACTCGTGCAATATGCTTCAGCTGCGATAACAGAAATACTCTTCCGAGAGATGA
The DNA here is from genome assembly GCF_024868665.1 of Triplophysa rosa. Lineage (NCBI taxonomy): Eukaryota > Metazoa > Chordata > Actinopteri > Cypriniformes > Nemacheilidae > Triplophysa > Triplophysa rosa. The sequence goes on from NC_079902.1 coordinate 19,111,513, forward strand.
TGACTCTCAGCTGAAAACACAAACCTCACTCACACTTAGATCACTGACTGAATTTCCAACAATTTTGCCCCAAGGTGAGTTCTCTCATTGTTTTGTCTGTCTGTAGGCAAATATTAAGATATTCCAGTCACACTTATCTGTGCAGTTGTCTGACTAGACACACAAGTGAAAGAATCACAAATACGCTGCATGCAATGACGGACATTTTGACAGAATAGTAATCCGGATTCGAAGGAAGAAGAAAACAAGAGGATGGAAATGCAAATCCTATTGGGTGTCTGGTTCTTATGTTTATAATGGGTCTTTAAATCCGGTCCAGTTGGAGAAGAAGCTGTGGGGCAGATGGGTCTAGTGTGCATCACACCAGTGTGGTATGGTGATAAAAATAGTGTCCGAAACTAAAAGCAGCTGTCTTGCTGTCTAGTGAATGACTTAACAGACAGTGTTGTTGTATGGAAACTGGTTTCAGAAAGGCTTCTCACCCACGAGAAAGTAAAATCAAAGATGAGATCTCTTCAATCCCTCAATGATTTTGCCTAGACTTCAATGAGATTAAATGAGAGCAAATGGAAACTTGCATAGCTGGCCTGCATATCCGGAGACACAGAGATTTGTCTCCATTAGAGTTTCAGATGAGATCTCAACAATTTGCCAAGTCTGCAATCGAAAGTCAAAATTATTGAAGATTTCAATATGAACTCAGATTTCTCATTAAATTAACATTTTACACCTACATATTATTTTTAATGTATATTTGAACAACTGTCTCATTTGTTTTTCTCCTGAGCAATTCTGAAGGTGCTGTGTGTAACTTTTTGGAGGAACCTTTGACAGAAATGCAATTTAATATACATACTACATACTTTACATATATATAAAGACCTTACATAATGAAGCGTTATGTTTTCATTCAATGAGCTATTTCTATCTACATACAACGCGGGTCCCCTTACATGTAATTCGCCTTGTTGTTTCTACAGTAGCTCTAAACGGACAAACGCAGGTTAGCTGTAGACCTTTGAGGTCAAAAAATGTAAAACCGTCAGAAGAAAAGAGATATAAATAGCAATACAGGGAATATGACATATAGTTAAAACACCTCCGCAAGCTCAGCTTTCCACCTATTTAACAGATCTGTGACTCTTTATCTGCGAACCTTTGACAGCATCTTCATGCAGTGATGGAAGACGGGCTTGGAGACAGAGCCGTCTGCATTGTGCAGGCTTAATGTTTCTGTTTCTTATATCATCTATGTTTGGGTGCTCATTAAATGACTGCTAAAGCTTTGACTGGACCTGCGCTGTGATCTACCCACAGACATCCATGTGTGACCTGGCACTGTAACTGCTTGAAATAGATTCAGCCGCTAATGTTTATGGTCAATATAAGATCTGATTCATCCCAATTACAACATGAAGTGAATGTGAAATCTTTATACGTGCAGGATTGGCACAGAAAATTGACTGCTGTTTCAAATGGGTGTTATGCGAGATGGCCGGTTTGTGTCAAAAACATGACGTGCTTTACAAATGCTTCTAGTTAGCAAGACATACCATCAGGCGACTCAATAAAACTCAACCTAGTGTACGTACGCGCACCCCGAACACACATTTTTTAATTGATCCCCTCTTGGAAAATTGACTGTTGACTCCACGAGTTGCTTGAAGGGATCACAAATTGATGTTCACACTCTCATGTGAGATGTTCGTGAATGGATTTACAAGAAGTACCGCAGGAATGCTGAAACTAAGGGAAACTAAGAAGGCCTGCACGCAAACGTTTTCTTTGGTGATTGTCAGTGTGTTTGATGTAATGGAATATCTGAAATGAAAAGTGCACGAGGTTTTAAGACATGTGACCATGCCTGTGAAAACCTGCTGAAGTCATTTTTAGTGATTTACTGTTTTCTTCACAAAATCATACATATTGTAGGAAGAACATTCTGTGAAAATATAAGCTTGACATCTTTAATATTGATTGAGTGAGGCCAAAGATTGAAATCATAGTGAAATTAATGGTTAAAATCAAACTTTGATGCTTGCTATCTCAACTAGATTTTGAGACTTTGGAGCGTCACAGGCACAAATGTGCAATTTCTGGTTTTACTTCATGGCAGAAAGTGACCTGGTTTTGAAGGATATCAGGCTCTTTTTTTTAGCAATAAACAGTTAAAATTGTGTAATAAAACACAACACAAACGGTGCTTCATGATGCCACAGAAGAACTTTTCGGTTTCACAGAAAAGGGGTCTTTAGACTATAAAAAAGAAAGTAAAGAAATTGCTCTTAGAAGAACCTTTAAGTTAATGGTCCTTTAAGGAACCAACAAATGGTTCTTCTATGGCATCGCAGTGAAGAACCATTTCTAGCACATTTAAGGGTGTACTTATTTATTTTTTATAATACTTTTAAGACTTCTCTGATTTCTCAAACCCATTGAACGCTATAACATTTTGAGAATATCTCACTACACATAAATTGCTTTAGATAAAACAAAGTATTATAGAGACAAGGGCTCTGTTAACTTAGGCCAGTAACCAACCATGTAGGAATGACTAGAAAACCTAAAAAGTGTCCAAACCTAGCATAGTGCCAATCCAACCCCCAGGAATTATATGCCACCTCCACCTCTCACCCCCACCCCCAGACTTGTAATTGTAAATTAAACTATCATTACTGTACTATCCAATTCAGACTTTATAACACACTTTCATGACTTCCTCTCTCTCTGTCTCTCATATGCTTAGCAATGAATCCATGAATTCAGATATGAGATATTTACACTGCATATGATTGAAACCCTTGCCAACACATTGACTTTTACTGTCCATTTCAAAAGCATTCCAGTTAGGTGACAAAGGTCTTTTGCACAGGTAACAGTTAAGCACACATATGGCTTCACTTTAAGAAGCATCGTTCATCTAGCAGCCCTTAGAGAATGAAGGTGTTGTTAAAAAAGTGCACTTTTATATTTCCTGCATGCTGTATGGAGAGCCTATGATCTTGTGGCTGGATGTGTTGTAGAACTGGGAGCTTCAAGGGCTTCTGGAAGGTTCGCTTGTTTGAAACGTGTGATCACATTCTTTAGTCTGGCAAAGAACTCTCATAACGGATCATATCATAAGAGAAGCCACGCCAAAATAGACTCCGCAAAAGACAAAACAAAACGGCTCTGCAGGAATAGAAAATTTGGAGCGCAGCATTGTTGTAGTGGTTGGGTGGTGTGCAACTTAAATATAAATGCGAACTTAAATTGGGAGGTGAAATCTGTGATCCAGCGAGCTTTGTGCAAACAGACACATGGATGTAATTTCAGTTTATAGATTCAGGAAAACACAGTTAGGAATCATTATAGCTTCAGGGGTAGCTGCCACTATATCAATTTTATGCATTAGTTTATCTGAATTACAAGTAAACTTCAACAAAATGCTATAAATGTATATTTACAATATTGCATTAAAGCTAATAAATCATAATAATAAATCAAATATATAATAATATAAAATAATAAATATGCTATACTTCTTGTCATATATTGCTATATATCTGTCTGCCGTTTTTAATCAATGACCGACTGCCTAATTGAAAGTGTACCCGAATATGAAATGACAAGAAGAGAAGGCAATATACTCATCCCTCTCTCCTTCCTAATCCAATAATCCTTGTATTTTATTCGTCCAGGGACCAAGGTAAACCTTACACAGACAGCCCTCAGCATATGTTTGTCATAGCCGGTAAGCCATGCAGGGAATGGAAAGGAGCGTCTAGAGTATTTGGAGCTGAATTATTTTGAATGAGAATAGAGTCGTATAATCGTTGAGGAGAGATTGTTATTTACATTTTGTTTTAGTGAAAAGCTTGCATGTTGACATAATGTCTTGTGAATTAACAGCCAAGCAAATAGGTTGGAAAACAAATATATAAAAACTAGTGTAAGGGCCCAGACTGTCAAACACAATATGCAACAAGGTTCAGTCTGAGACCAGTACAAAAAATAAGGATCTTTTGCTTTTTTTAGTGTTAATGTTATGTTTATTTCTGGTTAGGGTTCTGAATGCTAGATTTTCAGAATCTCAGGTTTTTGGACCCAATTGTATAATAAAAGTGTGTCAAAATTTCTAGTGTGAGACTGTAACAAAAGCACATGTTCAAATGTCTTTTTTTTTGTCTCGTTCATGTGTTCGATAATTAATCCAGTACTCTACTTCACTTCATTTCTTTCATATTCATTCATTCACAAGTACACACACGATCAAAACAATGAGTCATTTTGATGGACAGCTAATACACAACTCACAGATCAATGAGGTCTTCTTGAAGTCATTATGCATTGTGCAGTCCGATTATAATATAATTCCACATGAAATCGACTATTGAGTCTGAAATGTCTATAAATAATTCTTAAATCAAAATTCTTATTTAATTAAATCAAAACAACTATGCTAATTTGTTTAAATATACTACCAATGGGATTTAAATTTAAAAAGTTTAAATTGGAAACTACATTTTCAGACATAGGCTACTAGCTTTCTCAAAATGTTATGAATGTTTTTGGTGGCTTCAGCTGCACCATACCCTGATTTGAACTCATACAAAAGCATAATGTTCTCGGATCTATTGAACATTATTGTTACAAATACAATTCCAAAGAATTACAGCTCACTGAAAGAACAAGTGCATTTGAGAGGAAATGGTTGAGGCCTCCAAATAAGGTCAAGTTCTCCTGCTCACAGCTTGACTCCTCCCCAACATATGTGCACTATACTGAAATGTACATCGCGTTCTTTCCAAAAAAAAAAAGTGGCTGTTGTTCATGATTTTGTAGAACCTTCTGCAACACATTAGGTTTTTATATGCTTCATGCCTATACGTGAATATTCGGGGATGACTTTTAGTTACTTTAGTCTTAGTCCTATCTGCTTTCAGAATGAAGAGATGATTGATATTTACGTTTACTGTAAAGCGTGTTCTTTTTTTGGACTGTGAAAGACTAAATCCCAAAACACTAGTCTGTTCCATGAAACACCTCTTGTGTACCTATGTGTTTTCGTCACTTCAGTTTTCTTTAAGCAAAACGGTGCTAGAACTTAAAAGAAAAGGAGTTCAAATAGATATAATAAATATACATTATTTAAGAATTAAAGTTAGTAAACGTCAGTTAGCCTACAAAGAAAATGTGTGTATGTACAGTATATATATGTAAAGGTTTATGCATATACATATACATACATATACAGTATATCAGTCAAATTTTTATAAAGGTTATATTTTCACAAAATAAGCTGGATTTTCAGAACCAGGGTCACATTTACAGTAATATAAAAAGTAAATTTATCTTAATACTATACAGGAGTATATAAAAATGTATTGACAACATGCTTTATGTATACATAAAGCATGTTGTCAATACATTTTTATATATTAAAAATATACATTTAATATAACTTAAAAAAATTAAGTTACTATGACTTAAAATTTTCGATGTAATCTGTTTCAACTATTTTTTTGAGTTAACTGAACTTGTCGGGTTTTACAGTGTACTATAACATAAAACATAACATTTTATTAACTTAATGAATTTGGAACTGCATAAAATACCTAGATTCTTAAATATTACACGTATACAATAACCCCAGACTTCTTCACTGCTGTTATGGGGGTCATGAGAAGTGCAGAGGTGTGGGTCAGGGATCTGTACTCAGGGCTAATAAAGGCCTTGATTCCCTCTTCACGAATCTCTATCCTGTCACGGCGCCTCTCCACCCTCCCTCCCACCAGTGTGCTGTTGCCGAGCAACGTGTGGTCTAGTGTTGGCGAGCGTGGCTGTTTGTTCCCGCCGAGCTGTGCTGAGAAAAAGGGAAGACACAAATTGGTAAACGGCAGCCACAGACCCAGGAGTCCGCGGATCAATGTCTGTACAAACAAACTCTGGCGCGCGCTCTCTCTCTCTCTCTCTCTCTCTCTCTCACCCTTTCTCTCACCTTTCCTCATCAAACTCTGCGTGGATGATTCGCTTTGCCTGTTTTAATAATTCAGCGCTGGCAAACGAAGTTCTCATCTCTGTCAGAATTATTTCATCTTCACCTAATCTAAAACAAACAAATCTTAAACGAAAGAGAGAACAAGGGTGTCTGTGTCTTTACATTGGGGTTTTATAAATCCCAATGCCTCGTGGCAAGCTTCAGAATATGGAGATGGAATATGGCAGCATAAATAGATTTAGACTCTTAACCTTTAAACTTGAATCAGTAAGGATCCTAGAAAATAGAAATTGTTTATTGTGAAATTGTTATCCGTAGATAAACTATGCAAAGGTTAATAATGTCATAATTTAATTCAATCTGTTTTATGTCCACATTCTCACATTTCTCATATTTGGGTTTTCCAGCTTGCAAAACAGGATGTGGTTGTTGTTATTTAGACAATATTGAGAATGCACTCATAGCTTCATTGTGAACTTTTGTCCATTGGAAATGATTTTACGGACAAACCAGAACATAATGAAAGCACATGTCCGAAATAGAATGTATATAAAACTTGCCACAACCTCAAACCCAAGACTAAAAGTGACATCTGGTAACTCTACAGTCTGGATTGAACTGAAATAGAACAAGAAATATGCGCTCAGGTTTCTTCTTGTGGTCAACAAAATATTTGTCCTAAAAATGTTGCACATTCTTTAAATGTTAGTATAGTTATAAGTCAAAATTCATAACAAATGCTTGTTTCATGTTTTCGACAGACATGCAACAAATACCAGATGGTTTTGCACAAACATTATATTTACTCCACACCCCCAATGTTATCAGTCTGTCTCTATTACATAAAACCTCAATTATTTTTCTTTCTGTGACTATATTAGTCAACTCTCCATGTCTGACTTCTCCAATAACATGTTGTGATCCCGTGTGCTAGGCCAAACTGCCTGGATCCATATGCGCTGTATCAGCGGCTGAGCACTTCCATGTGTGAAGGCCTGTGCCAGAACCAGACTCCAGATATCCACATAGCGTTAGAGCACGAGGGAATGAGCACTATGTCTGTCTCGCTGCCTATGATAGCCGCAGACACGCGGCAGCAGACACAGCTGTAAACATCTGTGGAACGCTGAAGGCCAGAGGCTCTAGATGTTTCTCGGAGCAACGCGGCGTGCCATAAATTGCTTACATCATAGCAATCGGCTTAAAAACATGCGGTATAATTTTACTCGATTTTTCAGATAAAACGTAATCAAAATAGTGTAATTATTAAAATTGTGTGTTTTTATCAACATGCATGAGCAATCTGTGGATTTAAAATGACACTTCACCACTATCGGCTGTACAGAATAACCATTAACAAACAACATACGGTGTTTTGTTAAAGCCTTCATTAATATGCTAGAAAAACTAGAATAAAAAGTTGTTTCGTGCTTACTTTTTCCATAGTGATGTTTGCGTATAACGACTTCTTAAGATCAAACCGTAGACCCACTTGTTTCGCTGCTTAAAACGTCTCCAAGCTGCTCTTGTGGTTGCTTTCCTTTTTACTTTATCATCTTTTCTTATTTTGTTTTTAAACACGCGATTCTTTTTTTCAGTTAGTGAAAATGCACAATGTTTCCCGCGGCCCCGCCTCCGACAACCGCGTCATCATCAGCGCGAGTTCGTCCTGTCAGTGAATGAGTCCCGCTGATATGGAAGGCCAGAAGGGCCAAAACGTGTGAGTATTACGCGTTAACACGCAATTAACGCATTAACGCGTAATTACGTGTTAACACGTATCTACGCGTTAATGCGTTAATTGCGTGTTAACGCGTAATACGTGTTAACGTGTTGGTTTCACACGTTTTGGCCCTTCTGGCCTTCCATACGCTGAAGCCGTCAGGTGACATTGATAAAACTGCTCACTTTTCTTTCTTTGATATCTGTCACAACTTTTAATACTAGCTTTATTTAGGTGACATGGGACGAAATAAAACAAAGCACTTCTGTTGCCATACTGTTTAAAAGCCAGAATCCTTACGTTTTCTCTGTATCCTCCTTAACAGTTGTTTTAAACCTCCTCGTTACGTTTATTCTACGTTTAAATAAAGTATTTTCACCACAACACTGGCCTATACTTCATACATTTATACCTTCCCCACAAGTATTCACACAGAGATGGCAGTGTTGGCAAGTTACATCTGTATTCTGTACCGAGTGAAATCTATTTTTTACGTAACATGTGTAGTGATGTGTTAAAAACATTTGATGCTTTGTTAAAAATATTGTATTGTGGTCAACAGTACATAGACCTGTTTTACCCAATGCTATAACTTCATAATCAAAGCATAAGTGAAGAATTATGCATAAATATTAATAAATGGTATATTTAACTGTAATAATTGGCATGTTACTAGTAAAAACAAACACACTGACTTCTATCTTTTTGGGCCATTTGCGGTCGTGGGTAATGGTTGTATAAGATAGTACACCACTTTTTTTGTTAGGACTACACCACTGGTCTATATACTGTATATATACAGTATATATCACATAATGTTAAGGATTTTCAAAGTTTCAATCATTTTTTAAGATAATTCCTGTTGGAGAAACAACGATCAAGTCACAATGTGTTTTTAAGATAAAGAGCTAATAAATCTAATTGAATTCAAATGTCACATGCTTTATAATAATCCCATGTAAAGAAATATAAAGGATCTTAGCAAAGTCATCTTCTGGTCTCAGCCCTGACTTTGACACATTAGCAGAGTTGGTTACCCTACACAACCCCACTTCATCTTCCTCCCGCCACTACAAGCTCAATAAATTCTCAAGATGTCTCTGTGTACGCCTTCTAGTTTATGAGCAACAGAAACAGAGAGCTAGCAGGAGAGGGGAGAGAGAGAGACTGGATTCAGAATCCATCTGACATTTTGATAATGAAGTCGTCTCATCAGTCACAAAGACACAGAACATTGAAGACGAAGCTCAGCATGCACGTGCGCAGGCACACACACACGCAAACGGTATTCTTTTAATAAACGATATCTCCTAAAGATCATGATCAAAGAGGGTGGTAGCACCTGTACAAAGGCACAGAAAGGAATGGCTAGGAAAATCAGTTTGGTGTCATGTTGAGTTCTGCTGAAAATGAGTTGGTATGTGTTGGAGGGGTTTCTATATAAAAAGCAGATTTGCCCGATATCAATTAATCTGAGGAATTAAAGGGAAAGTGTCCAGTTTTTGTGCAACCACCCAAATCATGCAATCTGCCCAACTACTGCGTGACAACTAGCCCCTATGGTATTTTCCTGTGATATCTGCAGGGGAATTTAGCATTAATTATTTACAACAGAAGAGAAAATACAATGACATTGTTTTGAATTCATCTTGAAAATAATTATGCATAACAGATTTCGTAATTGAGTATGGCCAATCCAATCACACTGACCTTGATTAAGATAAACCGTGTATGCATACTCGTGTGCACAAGGGTGACCTGATGCTCCAGTTTACAAACATACCTGTCCTTGAATCTTCTTTTCTTTCCTCAGGTGTTTCCATAGAAACAAGAGGGGTAAGCCTAGGTGTGTGAGAACAGCAGGTAGGAAAGCTTTGCCACCTTACTGAATATTTAAATCCCGCTCACCTACTTGTTTCCAAAAGTTTCAATGACAGACACAATGACAGTTTCATCAAGAATTAATGTATGATAATGAAAAAAACATTACAGCTTGAGGATTGCAGAGCAGGAGTTGCTTAGCATGTTGTTCGAAATGTTGCGATATCGAGATTTATTATAGCACAGGATCCCCGCACATTAAAATGCTGCAAAACATTGCACTTTCTTGCTAAGTTTGTATCTGTAATTTTCAAAGTGATAATAAAATATTTTTTTTCTATACCAAATTTGCATCAATAAAACACACAGTTGTATAATACACATTCTTTTATATATATTTTACAATTTTGCATGTGTCCAGTGGTAACACAACAAGGTATCACTTTATTCTGACACCGTGTCTATGCGATGCGACAAAAGACAATAGAACGCATTAGAACTCACTCTAATTTTAAATTTTGCGATGCGACAATCCCATTAGAACAAGCCGTGTGGTGTAAGTGATTAGAAGAAATATTTTAGATTTGTATTTTACCACAGTAAACTCCTTCTCGCTCTAAATTAGAAACAAACCTGTCCAAAAGAGACACAATTGTCTGTACAATATGGGTCATGTTTTAAAACCGTGTTTGCTTTAATTGGATCACTGGTCTTTGCACCTTTCAAGTTTCTACTGTATAGACTTCCACTCTGGATTAAAAAGAGAAAAAACACATTTGTGTTTTACTGGCTCAAGCAATAAAGCGTTTTATTTATACAATAACATTTTTCTTAACACATTCATAGTTCTTTAACCTTAATGAAAAAAAGTCATTCAAGGTTCCTGTGAAACTATGTTAGCATTACTCACACTCACATTGTTGAGTTTTTCTTCCAAGGAACTCAAAAGTAATAATTTAGTTGCTCTTTTCTATACAAAACACATTAAGTGACTAGTTCTAGAGTTATACAGACCACTTCGCAAGATGTAATCACTGGTCCAGAGGCACTTCCGGTTTCATTTTAATTGTAATTTATTCTTAAATCTTACAAACATAATTCAATCTTAAATATATTAGTTTAACATTTTGATTTGATTATAAATGTTCTGCTGGTTGTATTTTGCACAAACAATTATGTAGTGTCCAAAACTGAAACAGGAAGTTCTTCTGAACCAGCGTGGTTTACGTCATCCGAAGTGGCATACATGGAATCTAAAAATGCATAAAATCTTTTAAAAGGAATGGAAAAAATGCTTCTATTCTTTCAACCTTAAAATATATCGAAATAACTTTATAACTGCATAAAACACAGAAGTATACTGTGCCAAGCAAACGCACAAAACTCGCCTGACAGTTAAAGCGAAGGACCCATTTTGTGTCATGGGTCCATATTTCTCAGGCCCATATAATGACGGACACGTGAAGATGTGATTACAATGCTCACTGACATTTGCTGCACCAGTTCCAATCTCCTCTGAAACAAGCTGCACGAAACAAACACTGTCGCTCAAGTTAATTGAACACACAGCTTTAAGTGACCTCAGCCTGGGGTTTGCTGTCATTCTTCGGAGAATGCTTCTCACATAATCTGAAGGTTCAAAGACTTTAGCGTTATGCAACAGACATTTGCAACTGTCCCTTTCATCATGTAAAACACTGTATGACCTTTTGAGGTGCGACTGTTCCTGTATTCCTTTATTGTATACACAAACATGCTTTATAGAAACAAATAAGATGACAGAAGGCGTTGCAAGCTAAAGCGCATAGAATAACATCTTTGTTACATAACATTGATTTCATCAAAGGTATGAAATAATGTTATTTTTAATTTTAAAACAACCCTTTTAGAATTATCTCCAACAACTTCATGAGATGCTTTTAACACAGCATTGAAGAGCTATCAAGTCCAACTCCACCCAGAAAAAAAGTCAATGGAAACAGATTTAGTCAAGTGTGTCCAAACTTCTGACTGGCGCTGTGCGCCTAAATATGTTCGATGTTTCTGCCATAAATGCAGATTTTTTTCTAATGTGTGGAGAAAACAGACTTTCATGGAAATGAAGTTCAAAAGCTGCTCTTGAATAGCAATAACTTTTCTGCACAATGTTGCAGCAATGGGCAAGAACCAAAAACAATGTCATCTGTCCACAGGTATGGCATGTAAAAAAAAACGAAAAGCCACATTGCGTAGAGAGGTATGCGACTGAAACACGGTGGGCTCTTGTTTTGAAAATGCAGATGACCCTGAAACTTGTCTGTGGAAAGTGCTAGAGGTCTGTGGATCTCTTGAATACACAATGTGAAAGCTTGCTATACGATACTCATTTTCATCTGAATGGTGAGTTTTTTGTGACCAGCGTATATTCATTGAAGTATTGTAAGTGATCTGTGAATGAACATCTACATTAGTATTAATAGAGGCTGTTATCGGTGTCCAAAATCTGTATCTTGCATTGCATCCAAGTAGTCCAGTAACACAAAAAGTTTCCTCAAGACTGAGTTTTTATATTTGGCAGACGTGTTACTCTCTTATTTAACGAGAAAACAAGTGGCAATAAACTGAAAAACATAATAGTTTCCATGAATGTACCAATTTCTCTGGTGTCTTTTCTGTGGCAGAAATATAAAAAACACTGTGAAATTGACAAGGAAGACACAGACTGTTACAGACTGCTGTGTGATACAGACTTTTTAAACATTTCTTGATGTACATATTATTTGCTTAAAATAGCTGTTGAGTGGGATATGGGGAGAAACAGAAGAACATTTGCTAAACATCACGGTCAAGTTCCTTCTTTGGTTTGGTTACAAAGACCTCATCCAATCAAATTCCAGTGCAATGTCCTAAAAGGACCCTCATTAGGTAACCATAGTAACAACATCAAATCCTCCTTGAACAAACTTGTGTGCTGCCTGCCAAATCTGGTGATCAATATCATAAGCATCTTTATCAGGCTGAATTCACATGCACTGATCAACATATACGCTCTAAAAAATATAGTGCTATACAGCATTAAAAGTGGTTCTTCGCTCATAATCATAGGGGGACCACTTTTAGTGCTATACAGAACCATATTTGGTGCTTCAGTGGTTCGCTGAAGAACCATACAGGGGCTTAACAGGTTCTTTATACGGAAACGGTGCTAAACAGCACCTCGGTCACCCCAAAGAACCTCTGAAAAACCTCTGAAGAACCACTGAAGCACCAAGATATGATGCAATACAGCATTTAAAGTGGTTCCCCTATGATTACGAGCAAAGAACCACTTTAAGTGTTATATAGCACCTTTTTTTTTAGAGTGCACGAGAACAACATGTACTGCATGAGCTCTAATTTCAGTAATGAATGAAAGTGGAGTAGAAAGTGCCATATATTTATCTGTTAAATAAACATTTTCATTTATATACACTACTAAAAAATAACGGCGTAAAGTTTGATGCATTTTTCCCACTTTCTTATCTATCATTCTTTGCACGGTTAAATTATTAAACAAACAGGTGGTAAATGTTACATTTATCCCATAAGAAAAATCCAACACAATCTCACGCCAATTTGTAACTGTTTTACTAGGTGTATTTGATCTCAGTTACGAATTTCTGTAAGATCGTGGCAAAGTCACAGATGTACGGAGCCCCTTTAGGGATATGGGGTTATCTCGCAAACATTGCTTTCCCTCGCAAAACATTGCGTTCCCTCGCGTTCCCTCGCAAAACATTGCGTTCCCTCGCAAAACTTTTGCATTCTCTCGCAAACATGTTTGCGTTCTCTCGCAAACATGTTTGCGTTCTCTCGCAAACATGTTTGCGTTCTCTCGCAAACATGTTTGCGTTCTCTTGCAAAACATTTGCGTTCTCTCGCAAACATATTTGCGTTATCTCGCAAAACTTTTGCGTTCCCTCGCAAAATATTTTGCGAGTTCTGACAAACACTTCATGTTTAATGTCCTGCTGGCAGAATTTAAGACTAGCTCCGTACATAAACATTGGTCTATAGTTCCCAGACCAATAACTCGTGAGCTAAACGTTCTTATAACACAAATGACACCTCATTCTATGTAACGTAAACAATGAATTTTAACTTAATTTTCAACAAATTGAGCCTTGTATTGGCTGAGACAAAAGTCTGTAAAGTGCAAAACCCGAAGATCATTAGGCTACGAAAAATAGTCATTAACTTCAGTGCTACATACTGTAGTATAACTAAAACCAGTTTAAATTCAGCAGGAGAGCATTAATGTGTAAACTGAATTTGGTGAGATTTGTGTAACATTTAAGTTATTAATGACTATTTTTGTAGTAACGCTTTTCGGATTTACAGTCATTTTGCAGACGGTTTCTTTGGATTTGTCCATGTCGCCTGCTCATATAGAGATCAATTTATATTCTCGTTTTGAGGAAGACTCTACTCTGAACCGCTCCATTGTTAATGTATGGAGCGGGACAACAGGACTTTTGAATGTTTTGCGAGATAACGCAAATATGTTTGCGAGAGGACTTTTAAATGTTTTGCGAGATAACGCAAATATGTTTGCGAGAGAACGCAAAAGTTTTGTGAGATAACGCAAATATGTTTGTGAGAGAACGCAAAAGTTTTGTGAGATAACGCAAATATGTTTGCGAGAGAACGCGAAAGTTTTGCTAGGGAACGCAAATGTTTTGCGAGGGAATGCAATGTTTCTCGGGGGAACGCAAAACTTTTGCGAGATAACGCAAATATGTTTGCGAGAGAACGCAAAAGTTCTCCTAGGCATCAGCACTCTGAGCAAAGGGAAATTTGCATCTCTCATAATCTCTCCTGAGAAAAAGAGCCAGCAATCTCACAAATGTCTCAACAATCAGAAGTGATCTCAACAATGTCACAAATTGAGCAAAAGTTGTTATTATTGAAGTTTTTTCCCTAAATTTACCCAAAACATGCCCAAATTCTGATCATTTTACCCATACAATTCAATACCTATGCATTCTTTTACAGCTCCATACTCTTGTAATAATTGTATCATTTGTTTCTATTTTTATTTCTCCTATAAAGCAATTTTAGGAGAAACAACTCAGACCAAGTTGACACTTAAATGAAACAACTGAGAACTCCATCAACTCTCCTGAGCTATGAAAGAGCAATCTCTGAACAATATTTTTTTTTACAATTGATCTTTTTTATTAAATATACATTTCTGCTCATAAATATACATAGTGTACTTTTCAAAAGAACTCTCTCATATTATAATATTATTATATACATATTATAAACACAACTTTGTTTCCTGGAGTAAACCCAGCCAATCATATTGGCCCTGGTAAAATCAATGTGTCTGCAATGTTCATCAGGCAGTCAGTGAGGGAGCTGTGGGCAGTTCATGGGCGTGTCATGTGAGGCTTGGCCAAGGATTGAACCAGCAAGAGCATCAACACTAAAAACTATATTTACTGCAGTGAATGAAGCAAAGCTTGAACTGTTTGACCCATCATCCCTACATATAGTGTACAAGAATGTTTTCTTGGGATCTTCTAATCTCCTGCATGATCTACAGCACTACTCAACACAAACCATGAACATAAAAAGAAAAAAGATGGTACTGTACTCAAAGCCAGATGAATTGAGGGATTATGGGTGGGTTGGTATGAAGAAGACCAGTGGGCCAATCATCTGTCATCACAGAAAAATGGAAGGGAGAACAGACAGAAGATGAAGATGAGACATTTAAGCTCTCTGAGGAAAGGCGTCGCGCCATTGGAAGCCCCTTAAAGCCTCAGCTGTTGTTTGTGGTCGTCAAGGCTACCTAAACCCTTGTATTTCGCATCTAATTTCACGGTTGCCGTGGAGAGCAAGTCTGCCTGGCTCACCCTTGACAACGGCTAATCCCCGAAAGTTCAGGTGGTCCTCTTTACCAAGACAACGGAACAGCAGATCCATCATGAGAAAGGCAGGGTCGTCAACACTGATAATTAAAAATAAGACCTTTTCATCTGACTAACATTTATTAGCATCACCGACAAATGCCGTTTGTGACCTTTGTTCAATAGTGTATTACAATATCGCAGGTAACCATCGGTTTTTCAGTCACTGTGAACATATTTTGACAATTAAAGGACCAGTCAGCGAAATATAGTGGCATCTAGTGGTGAGGTGGCTGACACAGGACTAAGATGTCATCACATTTTCGCATTTTTGTCGAAGGAGATAATGTATTTACGAAACACGCTCTGTAGAGCATTATGTCCGTTTAGGGCTACTGTAGAAACAACATGGCAAATTCTATGCAAGGACACCCACGGTGTATGTAGATAGAAAGCTCATTCTAAGGTAATAAAAACATAACGCTTCATTATGTAAGGCCTTATACACATCTGAAGACAGTTATGTATATTATATAGCATTTCTATCAATAGATCCTCCTTAATCTTACACACTGATCCTATAGATGTAAATAATGATGTAAAGCAAAAATAACAGTTATGATTCTATGTCCCTAACCAAGTAAGCAAATTTGTGACATTGAACATTAAAGAGTACATAACTAGGGATTTTTAAGGTCCTACTTTGGTTTATGGAGTGTCCAACAACAAGTTTATGTACATAGAAGGTGTAAAAACACTATTATTTCGTAATAATAGGCAGTTATTCTTACCTTACTTCTTGACTGACTCTCACATGATTCGTTCCGCGATTCATCTGTCTAATCCTCTCCTTTCCACTAGCCTAGTCTGATGTGATTGGTCAGATGGTCTAGTCTGCTGTGATTGGTCTACCGCTCACGAGGCTCACGAGCTACAGTGTTTTGGGGAGAAGAGTGAAGTTTTCACGGGCAGTCCTAGCAAAACGCAGGCGGGGACTATATGTAGTGACGTAAATCCGCGGCGGTTCGCGACTCGGACAAGGGACGACTTGTTTGCGTGATTCAGAGTCGACTCCCTTTTTCCAAGCCAATACCTTTGTTATTCATTCATCTTCGGATTTACAACTTGGCAGACTGCTTACATTCAAACACGGCAACATTACACACCTCATGAAATGTCATTTTCATGATCTTATGTTATGTACTCTTTAACATTAAACCCTTTGCACAAAAGGTCACGTGTCCTTGGTTCCATTGAAACAAATGAGATGCTCTGGAACATTCTGAAAGCGCATTGAGCGCATGCTGTCCAAGCAAAAACAGGAAAAACCACATTTTAAGGCATTTCACTCAAACTATGACCTAAATATATACTTTCTAAATGAAAACTGATTTAATGAGAAAGATACTAAATAGAAGCATTTTCTACAGATTTTTAAACACTCCTGTTCACAATAAATGTCGTTTTAATTGTGGTTGCTAAAGTTATCTATCAAGCACAGCCTTGCTTCTGAAAAACTGTATGTTTCATGTCTAAAACACCTCTTTGAGAGCAAATCATGTATAAAAACAGTCTGTCATGTTTTCCACAGGCCTCTGCGTGAACTGTGGTTAGGTGCAATGGTGTTGTCATAATCCGAGGAAAGAAACAGAAAGGATGCTAACGTGCGTGACACATCTGCAAACACTTAGCAAGATGTTGAACTCTGCCACGTCAGTGCAATAACCAGCAGCCAGGACCCAAACACTGGACTCTCCAACCATCCATGCAAATCTGCTGCTGGAGATGAAAGACCTGAGAGCAAAAGGAAAGTACAGCCAAAATAGAAGCCGTACAACAAAACTGCATGATATAAACACATTGTGTGCTTTTACTTAAAATTTGTTCAAATTCGTTTCAAGATTTGGGTGTTCTCCAAAACGCCTCAAAATTTTATATCACTGAGCTAGAGTTGCACTCAGTTCAGAGTTAAACTTGTGATTTTCTTACAGAAAAATGCTTTATGTGCATTGTGTACTTTGCTAGATGTGGTGCCAGATTTTGTTCCATTTTCATTATTATTTACTGTTGTCACAACAGGTAGCATATTATGATTTGAACTAAGTCTGGGTGTTATTGGTGCACACTAGATAAGATCAGATTTTCACTACACAGTTATATGGCCAAAATAATAATATTTTTTTAAATAAACAAACCAAAGTAAGGCCGTGTTCAGACTTGACTTCTTTTTTGACAAGAAAAAGTTGACAAAGGTGCTTTTTTTAGTAAAACAAAACGCTGGCAGCGTTTGGTTACAAATAGCAGACGAACGCCATTACTTCAGAGGCAGCGTAATGGAAGTCTATTTGAATTATAAACAGAGAGCGTCTTTGCAATAACTAATCACGTATTTAAAAATGACAAAACTAATTTCCCCCTAGAAATGCAATCAGAAGTTGTTGAAAGTGAAAATTAAACTTACATTTATACAAAACTATGCTCCAAAGGGCGTTTCGGCTGCCATTTTATTTTTTCGAGCTTGAGCTTTCTCGACCAATCACGTTCCTCGCATGTTGTTATGGAAACGACAGGTCTCTACCATTGGTTAGCTGTGAAAAGGGAGCTTGATGTAGAGCTTTTTTTTTTATTTTCAGAAAAGTTGAACTTTTTTCAACCTCAAAAGACGCTCTGAGCTGCAGAAAAAGATGCCGGCGCTGGCGTTTAAAAAAGCGCTCAGGACGTCAACATGGTTTACTCAATAGGATTATAATGTAAAACAGACGCTAGCAGCTTCAAAAACGAAGTTAAGTCTGAACATGCCCTAAGCTTTCATTTTGTTTATTTTGAATTGCACTTAAAATACGAGTGCAGTGGGGCAGAGAGAGAGTGAGTTTGTAACCATTGTGGCTCTTAAAACAACAGTTTAAACTGCTGGATTATTTAAAATATTATTTGTAAATTAACACCATATTGAAAATGTCAACATCTTGATTATTGACCATGCCGGTATATTGTAACACCTCTAACGCATAGGCTACTCACACGGTTACAAAAATTACATTTAAAAAGGTCAGCGACATGATCTTTAATTCGATACCGTAAAGTGGAGCTTTTATGTTTTGACTAACTTTTCCTTCAATAATTTTTAGCAGTTAAAAGTGTTTGTCCAAAAGCATACTACAGTATTTCTCGTACTCACTTTTA
Organism: Triplophysa rosa; assembly: GCF_024868665.1. NCBI lineage: Eukaryota > Metazoa > Chordata > Actinopteri > Cypriniformes > Nemacheilidae > Triplophysa > Triplophysa rosa. The sequence continues at coordinate 19,130,096 of NC_079902.1, forward strand.
CAAAGTGAGAATGAAATTTTAGTTGCCATAACTTTCGACAATAGAACGATAGGGGATGCAATGCCTTCAAATAACAGCAAATGACATGTTCAAGCTAAATCTTTCTGTGTTTACAATTAAACAAACTCCCACGGAGAATAAAACACACAAATCAAGATTATTGTTGCAAAGACTATTAGGGTTCTATGTTTCAAACTCTTTCTGGGCTTCTGTGCTCCTTTCTGATTATATGTCGCCCCCTTGTGGATGTCACCCTAAACCTGTTAGAGAATGAAAACCAAACTGCCATTTAACAGTACCAAAAGCACAAACATTTTTAGAAAGTTAAACCTAAAATGTTTTACTGAAGTGAAATTTCAGTAGCTCGCTCTCACAGTAACATTAAACACTATTTTTTCGAATACCATTATCTTGCAGTTAAAGGATACAAGGTGGCAGAGAAGCTAGGTTATATTCTTCCAGCAGATAAAAAGAAAACAGCAGATCAGAAGCAGAAAGAATTTATTATCAACCATAGATAGGAAAATACATACAGGAAACTATGTACAGATCTCTAGAACTAAGAATACAGAGAACAGGCAGAAAATAGTTGTTTACCATTTGTTTTCCAGAGGCGACTTCTTTAAAAAGAGCTGCCCATTTTGGATTTTATTACAGATTGAACATTCACTGACTACTGTAAAAGGTTTTTTAATGCTTGTTGTTTATCACTGCTGGCATTATGTTGAATGGTAAACAAGAGTTGATCCCATGTATTACATAATGGCTTGTGGCAATATTTACACTGTATGTGTTCGTACAGAGAAACTACTACACAAGGTTGTTGGCCTATGAAAAACTTAAGGATTCTGAGGTAAAAAAAAGGTTTTAGCTAATCCAGTTTTATTGCAGCAGGGTTTCTCATATCAAAAATGAAGGCTGGAGAAAAAGTTAAGTTTCATTATAAAGGGTAAAGCGAGAAAAAAAGATGTAAAGAAAAATGGGGATGGTTGAAAAACATTATCCATTAACTGCACAGATTATTAATAATTTACACATAGATGTTTGTGAACTACTGAAATGTTTGTATCTAAAGATGAAGTGCGCAATTTCTGTGCCACTAGGGTCACCAAACGGATTGTAGACACGCCTCACCTATCTGCTATTAGTTGCACATGCAGATAGTGCCGCCCTAAATAAATCAAACAGACTCACAGAAAAGTTTAGAAAGCAAGAGTGGATGAATTAACCTACAAATAACTTAACGTCGCACATTACTCTGGGATACAAGTAATTTAAAATCAAAAGTTAAAGTATGCATTTTACCATTACAACCTCTGTCTAAGAGAACGGGGGGCAAAAACAAAACCGAATGAACTGCTGTAAATAACAATCAGGGAACGACAAGGGTCTCTGAATTTAGTTTCAATTTTTCTTGTGTCGCCACGTATTACTGATTGAAATGCACTGATATCAAGTTAAATACTTCAACATTTAAATGACTTCAATCCCAAACCTATCCTGTCTTTACACCACAGCACGTGTTTACTAATAAAACAAGATTTCACTGTGAGTCTGTGGTGATGGAACCGGCTGCAATCCGAGAAACATTTGTGTTAGGAAACATGTTCATTTTGAAAAACAAATAAAAAATCAATAATGCAAGAGAATTCATTATATACACATACAGACCACAATTCATGTTTTGTAGAAATGAAAATATGCAATACACATTTTATTCACACTGTACAAAAAGCTAATCTCAATCCTACTATAATACTATTAACAATTTATGGTCATTTAATAAGACAAAAAAGTGAATATTTTGAAGAGGCCCAATATAACAAACTGTTCTGGTCCTTGCTGCTAAAACAAAGACTCGAATTCAGTTATGCTGCATAGTTAAAATAAACAGATTTATGACATGTTAAGCTTGTGATGGTCAACCAAAATACATCAAGCGCTAAAACACCTCACCACAAGTTGACCAGGTATCATTTACAGTTATAAAAGTTACATTTTTGTCCGAAGGCTTATAACTAATATTATAGAAAGAGTGTTTAAATAAATTAAAAATCCACCTTTCCAACTAATCAACTAATTAAAAGGAACCAAAGGATGAAAGTCTTTTACAATTGGCTTCACAGCAGAATGCATCACGCCGGCACTACACATAAAAGATTATGGCTACGTAGGGGAAATTATGGGCAGACATGGAGGAGTATTAAAGCACACTAGATTATACAACATAGCTTGGAACTTAAAATGTTTGGTGTGGTATTTTAAAAATCACAAAATCTGGTTTGAAATGCAGATCAAAATACTTTTAAAGAGTACATAACATGAGATCATGAAAATGACATTTCATGCAGTGTGTAATGTTGCCGTGTTTGAAAGTAAGCAGTCTGCCAAATTGTAAATCCGAAGGTGAATGAATAAAGTTATTGGCTTGGAAAAAAGCCAATTTCGACTCTGAATCACGCAAACGATTAGTCCCTAGTACGATTCGCAAACCGCCTACGTTTTGCTAGGACTGCCCGTGAAAACTTCACTCTTCTCCCCCAAACACTGTAGCTCGTGAGCGGTAGACCAATCACAGCAGACTAGGCTAGCGGGATTAGACAGATGAATCGCGGAACGAATCATTTGAGAGTCAGTCAAGAAGTAAGGTAAGAATAACTGCCTATTATTACGAAATAGTGTTTTTACACCTTCTATGTACATAAACTTGTTGCACACTCCATAAACCAAAGTAGGACCTTAAAAATCCCTAGTTATGAACTCTTTAAAGCGAAAAATGTTGTCCTTTACCTGATTTCTTGAAACTTGAACAGCATAAAATGAAGAATCACCAGAACTCAATCCGAAAGAAAGCTACACAAAACGTGCACCACAATGACATTAAGATTCTTTAAATGACAAGAGGTTGTAGATTTTCTCACTTGAAGGGCGCGAAAAACACAGATGCATGATATCAAGCTCTGTATATAATGAAATGACAAAAGTTTTACTGACACATAGATGGAATAATATAAAACGTCACGATTATGTCACACTTCAAAACAGCACGAGATGGATGACTGGACAAAATGCAATTCTAAGGTATGAATATACCAAAGAATGTGCTCAGAAAGTTACAAAAAGAATTACTAAAGTAAAAGAAGTGCAAAATGAGAAAGGCATCGCAAAGGCATGGCAGCGAGAACAGGAACAACCTCTTTGTCTTTTCCACAAGCTGGTAAGTTTGATTAACTTTGATAAAAACGTAGCTTATAATACAATCGTATTTTGAATTTGGATCATAATTTATTCTCAGTACAAAAAACATTTAAAAAAGGTTCTTGCATGTGGCTCATATACAATCAAGTCAAGCCTAAATATGTCAGTTTGTATATTTGATTAAATTTGTACAAAGACCTGCGAGGACCCCTTTGCTCCGATACAATATATGGGGGGTTTACAGCAAGGACAGAACAATACTAGCCTCGAGAACAGTGCTACAGATCTTTCAAGCATGTGTGTGTGTGAGGAAAGAACAGGAGATACCAATACAGTGAGAAATCGCTGGTTTAAAAGACTGAAAAGTTTTTCTATAAAATCTCCCCATCTAAAAGAAATAAAACCCCCTCCCATCTATAATCAAAACCGGAGAGATTCCACAATGAGATCAAGTGAAGATTAAATAATTCACACGGCCTGTCAAACAAAGAACCAAAGAGAGTACTGTACAAAGGGTTAAAACAATAGTGTGCAAAAAGAAGCGCCGCAAAATTAAGTCGTTCTAAAATTTGGTTTACGTCTTGAGCGATTAAGCTTACATCTTACAAACTCCCACCTTAACACAGGCAGAGAGAGAAAGACGTATAAGTGCTTTTTTTACGATACCTAAGCTTGTTAAAAAACATTCCACAACAGTGCCTTAGCTTAGCTTTAGTCCGTTCTGAATATTGCACCATTGATGGGAGAATAAAACTTAGACGCAGCACCAATGTAAAGCGAGTTTCAGCACCACACAAGGACTGTGTTCCACAATCCTACACCGCTGGGGATTCACTATCGAGTTTGGTCTGCACAACACATTGGTCACTCATTCAAATGAAAGTTTTGCAAGTGTACAGTATATGAAGTGAAGTACAACTGAAAACAAAAGGCTGTCATTTTAAAGCTGAGCAAACATGCTCTTGAATTTAAAATGCACCTATTGCTAACTGGATAAAGATAAAATTGTGTGCGTAAAAGTCATTTCATTAAATAAAGTTTATTGTGCCTGAGCTAATTAAAGTCATAAGACAGGGAAAAGTTCATGCTTAACCAGAATCTGAATTGTAACTGGCCATAAATGACACTTAAAAACATGTAATCCATTTGAGTGTGTGACCAAGTATGTTACCCTCATCTTTACATAAATATATAAAATCAAGCCAATGGGAGGGAGTGATTCAACAAAAATCCATGACCGGGACGATTAAAAAATGAAATCATATCTTAAAAAACTCCCTGAAAAAATACAAAGATGTTTGGACCCTAAAAATGAATAAAGATAGAAGAGAGAAACAAAATATATATATATAAAAATCGCTTGGAGGTTTTATCGTTTTCAGTATGTTTTCAGAAAAACTTCTGCGGCGCCACGACTGGCTGGAGGGACCCACTACCTGCGTCCAGGTAAGTGGACTCCATTGAGAGAGGGAAGATAAGGCAGGGCCAACTCCAGTTGTGCAAACAGGGAGAAGTGATCGGAGGGAATATGAGGGTGTGGGCAACCATTGATATTGTTCTCTAGGAGCCAGTTTGTGTCCAAGGGCCCCAGGACACCCAGCACGCCGAGCTGTGGCCTGGAGTAGAAGATGTAGTCAATAATACCCTAAATGGGGTTCAGAAGAAAGGAGATTTAAGATTTGCAAACGTCAATTTGTAAAGTAAATCACACCAAGTATTTTATTTGTATTAAAGGAACAATTTTGTGTCACCAACTAATTTTTGTGTCACTTTATGTGTAGCATAAAGCTATATAGAGTAGAATTTTAAAGACTGCACTGTGGGTGTTTAAGGACTACATCCTCAAAAATGAACAGAATTGTAACTAACAAAAGCAGTAAGCATCAGAGTTGTTGCTGTGATGCATCCATGTCCCTATTATTTGCTTTCAGCTAAACACACAAACCAACCATCAACTATCAAAGATGCAAGCACACCTTTTTGTGTTATAAAAGCACGTCTTGCGCAAAAACTATGAAGCTAAGGTACGAGTTTGTGAAGTATCCCATCACTCCTGGTTTCCTATTTTCACCACAGCCAACAATACATTCAACACAAAATACACCTTAATAAACCTTCTGTAAATACAGAATGACAAATATTCTTTAAACAACATATTTGCAATTTTGCTGTGATGTCCAGGATCTCTGGCAAGAGCTGTGAACGAAAAACTGAGGTTAACCTGCCCTTGCTTTTCTTACCTTAAAGTCAGAAGTGTAATTGGTGTAAGGCATGAGCCCGTCCTCGTAGGCACTCTTCAGCTTGAAACCGTGTGTGATGCGTCCGCTGGACGTGCCGTTCTTGCCATTGCAGTTGAAGTTGGTCAGGCTGTCGCTGTAGCGCAGTTCTCTGAAGTCTTTATGTGTGCAGTCCACTCCACCAGTGCTCAGGTACTCCAAAACACCTGTTATTACATTAACAACTCATGATGTCTGCTCCCAATACCAAATCCCCCCATACCCATCAAGTTTCACCCCACATTCTGTCCCACTGTCAAAAACCTAAACACGTCAATCAAAATCAAAATGTTTAGACAAGCTGTCCGTTTAAGAAGGCCTACCCGAGTCAGGAAGTGAATTGAGATCAGCACACAGCACCAGAGGGATGGAGCTGGTTTCGCCGGAGAGCTTCAGGTTGTGAGATGCCTTGTCTATTATATTCTTCACCTCCGACATGAACATCATGGTCTGCACCAGCTTCACATCAGAATATTCTGGGTCCCAGTGCATGTGAGCATTTGCCACTAGTAGGAGCTGTTTCTCCTGGAGGGATTTACCAGCTGTAGGAGAAAAAACGAATTTACGGAACAATATCCTAAAATCAGATTCATTTTATTTTTTTGTTGTTATTCATAACCCATAAGATATGCAAGTACATATAACCAGAGACTCACATGACATCTCTAGTAACTCCTTCTTTAGCTCCAGCAACACAGCAACCCCAATGTTATCCTTGGTCATGACTCGATTGAGCATCGCCTCCGAGCCCTCAGAGTTGGCCATGGCCAGCTGGTTAAACTCTACTGTATGTTTCTGCACAATGCTGAACCTAATAGAAAAAAAAACATTTCAATCAGGTTCCATTTAAACAAACATCCCAAGCCACAGAACACCTCAAAAAAAAAAGAAAACAGCACATGAATGTTAATGACACCGTAATCTGCGAAACAAACTTTTACTTACTTTTCCGTCTTGAAGAATATTGCACACCCATCGACATGTTTTCTGTCTGATTCCGACATGGTTCTGGCTCGCGATTTGGGGCTGAAGAATCCATCGTATCCCTGTTTATTCAGCTCCACCAGGAAGTAGTTGTAATACTGCTCCGTCTCCACTTCCTGCGGACGACACAGCACATAAAGCCCTCTAACAGACAGCACGGTAGGCGTCTACCTGTTGTGCATCACTGATCTAAAAATAGCACAACCCTTCAAGAGAAAAACACTTCACCTCATCCATTAGGACTGCAATCTCTTTACCTGTAAGCTGATGATGTCTGCATTGCAGCCGAGGATCTCCTGCATGATTGCCTTTTTCCTGTAGCTCCAGTTAAGGGCCCAGGACGGGCAGTAGCCGTAGAGCTGGCGCGTGGCGTACTTATCACAGAGCATGTTGTAGCACATTACAGTTATTAGGGCTGGCGGTGCAAAGACGAGAAAGAACGATCAGGAGAAGTGTCCTCTGCTCTTTTCAGATTTTCAGTCATTTTAAGAATCGTTTACCTGTTGGTCTCGTTCTATCGTGCTCCTGCAGCACAATCCAGGATCTGGACGGAGGTTGTTCTGTTGAGACTGATCAGTAAAGGCACATGCATTTTAGAATAATATTGTTTATCAGCTATAGTAAGTTACATTAAAGACAACGCGAAATAAACTTCGAAAATACAGATCTTTAATAAACATTTATGACACCTACTGCGCTTGATAGCACCAGAGAGATTGTCCAAAAGGTAGTTCAGCAGTCGGCGGGTGCCATCAGGCTCGTGATAGAGGCTCATGATTTCTTGACTGAGTGGATTGCCTGTAGAAACAAATACGATGAGAAACATCAATGGCAAATATTTTCTATTCTGCAATGATCTCAACATGTCGCTGTTTCTGGCAAAGAGATCACTTACCTTTCAAGCCCAGTGTTTGTAAATGAAACAGTTTGCCCAATTCGTAAGGCAGGACCCGCAGCTGGTTGTTATTTAAAAGCAGTTCCCTGTTTCAAACACAAGGTCATTTGGATGGAATAAATGACTTAGATACATAACAAATGATAGTTTTCCACATTACACAAAACAAATGATCCATGAAAAGAATGCAAGCAGCTTTGCTCCAAGCACCTCACCTGAGAGACACCATGTTGCCAAGCTCTGCTGGCAGGCTCCTGATCTTATTAGACGACAAGTCCAGGAGCATAAGGTTGTGCAGCTTGGCAATGTCGGGTGGGATGCGTGATAGGCAATTGCCATTTAGGTGCAGAGAGGTGAGGTGAGTGAGCGACCAAAGGGCTGAGCTGAGACTCCGAACGTTACCTGCAACACACACAAAACATTATTTTTCTTCAACATTATAGTACATTATCAGCTATAGAGAGAAAATGGGCTTTTCATTGATCACATAACTATAATCAACATTGCTGCTAGCACACCACTAAAATGTTTTTTTCACACCTGTTTACCGGGTCTGTATTTTGGTTACAATGTTCATCACTCTTTCCCTCCAAATATGTGGGTGCATTGCAATGTTAACTTTTACTCAATAATGTTTATCTGTGAACTACATGCAGACCTGGTAAACCCACATTTTTAGAGAACCATACCAGTTATTTCAAGTCCATCCCAGGTGGATTTTTTCCCACTGTTTGCATCCTCACTGGACATGATAGTGTACATCCGCCTGACATCAGGCGGGTCATATTTCTCCTTGGGCATCACTAGACCACTGTGAAACCTAAACACAACACAATTTAATAAAAGATTTTTAAGACATATCAAAGCCTTAGTAAATGTATAAATATCCAGTCCACAATTTACATCTGAAATTATTTTTAAAAAATAAGCCATATTTTCAATCCATATGCTATACTAAGAATACTATTTCAGTTTCAGTATAGGCTAAAACTGTGGATTTAAATATTCTCTTTTAGGTAAATGAGAGCATGAAATATATAGAAAAGTTATCTGCAGCTTAGTTCACCTGTCTGTGGATATGGATCGTTAAAACGTAACGTCACAACCTGCATGTAACGTAAACTACGCGCAGCAAACTGTTTTAAAGCAACTATCGAGTCTCAGTAACTTTTAAAGCACTGCCCCTGTCGTCTTTGTTTCGATAAATAGCAAAAATTATCTAAAATAAACAAGCACTAATAAACGCAAATAAATGACCTCGGTACAGGAACTAGTGTCAAAACAAACAACTTTTTGAAGTAACGTTAACGTTAGAGCACAGCTGTTAGTTAGCTCCTCACAGCACCGAATCAAACCTATTACGAAAACCCTAATAAAACAATAATTATAATAAAACAACTACATCTCCAAAACACCAAAAAAAAGCATTAAAATTATTTTGCGACTAAAAATAAAGAAATGCTACATAGCATGTAAGCTAACAAACAACTAGCTCTAAACTACGCTAATAACCCATATTAACCCAACAATACCATAAAAAAATCCTCCAAATTGCCAAAAACATATAATAATGGAAAAGTTCACTTTTGAGAAAGCAGTAGGTTATGCGTCTGGTTTTGTAGCAGGAAATATGTTGGTTTAAAGCTAACCTTGTTTGCTAGCATTAGCTGGTGAACTTGGAATCCAATGAAAGATTTAAGTTAGCTCTCAATGAACACACACATCAATGAGCACGCGTCACGATATTCACTTAAACATGTACAAGTATTCAAAAAACAATATAATTAGCTTTATAGTCACTCCTGGATACGAACAAAGAGATACAGGCTAAGTTAACTAGTTTAGCTACAGCTAACTTGCATAGCAAACCGAAGCGAAAAGATAAATCCGATGCAAATCGTTATAAATTATGTTTCAGAATTACCTCCAATTGCATACCAACTCCTGAAGTCAAATTTGTGTCTCAAATGTAATTTAGCTTTAGTTCATTCGTTCGTGTCGGCTGTGCAGCTACAGGATGCATCTTAACATCATGGCGGAGGGTTTTCGTACATCTGTCTGTCTGAGGATGTTGTGTGCTTTCCAAAACAAGGGTCCATGTGCCCACATCACACAGGTCGTGTCTTACTCCTAGTAAGTTGCCTAACTAGAACGTAAATATGATGAGGGTTGGTTTGGTATTTCGTAGTGTTGTCAAAACGGCTTTGAAAACTCTTGACACAAACAGAATAAGTGATTGGAATTATGTGACCATTCCTACATGCATTTATAGTATGTATTTACTATAGTAAAATTCCTAAATACTAGTGTTTTTTATTTTACCATCCTAAATAATGTAGTACAGTATTTACTACAATGTATTATAAGTATAGTTAATACTGTAGAACACTATAGTGATTATAATAGACTAGTGTTTGCTACAATTTACTATAGTAAACACTACAGTGCACAGTGGGATTTTTCATGTGGGTTTAAAATAGTGTTTTCATGTAGGAAATCATTTACACTAAATATTTTTAGTAATTAATAGTTTGGTTGTTACCAAAGTTGATTGCTGTTGTTTTGTTTGAAATATTAAACAAATATGAAAATTATTTATATATGATAATAACTACTCATTAATGAACAGTTAAAACTTAGACAAACAATCTTAGGTGTATTATTGAAGGTGCTGCTGTGGTTTTATTGGGTAGTGATAGAGATTTGAGGTGTTGATCTTTTTCTAGAAATGTTGAACATAAAGCCATACAAAGCTGCTTTATAGACATCAAATAGCACAAACTAAAATAACTGATCGAGTGTTGTACAGTCTGCTGAACAAACATAAGTCATTTAAAAGTATATGTCTTTAAAAGGTAAAAACATCAAAACAGTACTTATAAAAAGTCAATGAATCTGAATAACACTGGATGTGTCAGTTATGTGATCCTGTAGTTGCGACAGTGACTCCTTCATCTCCATTGAAAGATCATGACCAATGTCTTTGACTGCACGAGACAGGAAGACCTCTGCCGCCCTCTGCACCGCTGACCGTTTCACCTGGTCATTCTGCGTCCACAATGGAGAGCGTGTCTTTTTAAAACGCTCGGTGATGGGATATTGTAGGTGACCTGGGAAACAAACGTTGACAGCATAAGGGTGTTTGAGTGTCTTACATATTTGTGTGTACTTAATGTACAAGCTGAAAATGGGTAATTGTTACCTGTCACAACCTCTTCATAACTGAGCATCAGCATCCAAAGAAGTTGAAGTAGTTCATCCCACTTTCTCCATCTCTCTCCTCCATCCTGACAACACAAAGGGAGATCATATCAGTTTAGTTTATTTATAACAAAGGAGATCGATGCAATATTAAAATCTGCTATAAAACACTGTAATTATTTGTTTTGTTTTACAGAAGGATCTGAAGGTAGTGTGGCACTCTGGAGGTAGTGTAGCAGCATGCTTAAAGACATAGGCAAGGTGCTCTTCTGAGAACAAGCGTCATCCAACAGCATGTCCAATAATTCACATCTCAGCAGTTTGCTCTCCAAAGTGCTTAAAAATAAGAGTCTAAGACACAACAACAATGGAAGGCTTAGTTAATCGCTGACAGAAAACATTGACAGAAAGCTCTTCATCTACAGCAAATTTCATCTTAAATTCTAATGGATGTAATATGTAAACCAGCTTGTGCTGTTTCTCAGTTTTTACCTTCTCTGCCTGCATGGTGACAGTGTGTGAAGATTTTGGAAGAGTTCTTGTGAAAGTTTGTTTGAATTGCGAGGGGGGGCCTTGTCCACCTCCAGGGCCAATGTCAACATCCTCTGAAGTGACAATACAATCCTGTAACAATGACAATTGTAAGCCTTGTCTTTATTTAGCATTGGATGGACTGATCATTATTTGGAATTTAATATGCACAAATTATGAAATTATGATACAACTACCACGTCACATACTTAAGACAGTTGTTGCTCTCTCTCTTTGGATATTCCACATCTTCTGAGTAGTGTACTGGTTCCTTAACAGCATTCATTATCCAATTTATTACATCCCTAAGAGCAAGAATTAAGACACGTCTCTAATATTTACACACAATATAGCTAATCCCTAAACTGAGACAAATAAAAACAGAGAGGTTTTTGTTCCAGCAACAAATGTAACTTACTTGACACGTCTGAACCTTTGGTCACAAGAAAGCATTGCCTTTGCAACGGAGTCTTGAAGATGCCGATTTGTGAGTTTAAACTGAAAATCATCTTCTAAAACCTGCAACACATACTGCAGCAGCATGCAGCGAACCTCCATCCGTAACCTCTTAGTGTCATCCTTAAAACAACAGGCAGAAGTGTGAAACGTTGTCGATTAAACCTTCTAGCTTAATAAATATTGTGTAACAGTACTATGTAACAGTCCTCCTACCTTTTCCTCCATAACCGACGACAGCAGTTCCCAATCCCACGGGATCGTTGCTTTATCCGCAGGGTGATATCTGACAACAAAACAACATTCATCAGTCATTTTACTTTGTTAAAACTCAAATAAGATACAAACGTATCAACTCAAAGCAGGTGCAATCACACTACCTCTGTATCTTCATCAGCAGGTTATAGGCCTCTATGGCTAGGACATAAGGACTTTGTGTGTCCAAGAAAATCCCCCTGAGTAGATGTGTGGTGATACCCACAGGTGGGTAGTATCGAGGCTGAATGAAGTCACCCAGAAGCTGAAGAGTGCCCTCTGGGTAATTCTCCTCAATGGTGCTGTAAACCAAGCTGAGGCTCTGTCGACAAAGTGGTTCAGGAGAACCAAAGTCTTCATCATTTTCTCCATCTTCAAGCTGGTAAAACATAAAATGGTCGAATGAAATATTCTAGGCCATGATTGTAGTGTTTTGGGGGGAGATTTAAAATGTTCAAATATCTTCAGGGTAAAGAAGTTCTTTTCAACTTCACTTTGTGAATGATAACGTCTATAAAACGTTCTCTTTAAGCCAGACATCATCTGTAACGACATGTCAAAAAAAGAAAAGTAAACATTGTACAGACACGATCGGTGAGGCAGCAGTGTGTGTCCAGATGTCATTTGTTTTAAGGGTTGTTCATAGGGATGCACAATAAATTATCGGCCATATCGGTATAATATCAATAATAAAATTTAGGCCGATATATTATAGCCTAAAAATCATAAATCCTTTCCTCTGGTTAAACTACTTCAGCTCCACGCTTCTCATAGTTAAAATCCAGTAGAGTAGCCTACTGTCTTTCTGTCGTGATCATTCACTTACTGCTATTAGCAAAACATTGTTGATGTAGATACAGTATTTATGAATGTGTAAATGATAGGAACAAAAGCATATTGCTTGAATCAGACTGCTGCCTGAATGCTTTCTGTCTTGAGACCTGTTAGACTTGTGGCTATTAAGAACATCTTTCTGGGTTGCTCTGGAAGAACATCTATCATTTGTTTGTTAAATAAAAAACATACCAGAAAAGTTTGAAGGTTAAAGAATCGTTAACTAATGTAAAGTAGGCTTGGTACATGATTTTCAGGGAATAAAGCGAACCAATGGTTACCTTGTTTTCTACAGTGAATGTTTTCAAATAAAAGCAGTTGTCCAATTTTTGCCTTTTGTTTCAGTCCTATCAATTTTATATTAATATTTAGATACTGTATATCGGCCAATATATTGGTTACCGGCTTCCGATGTTAAAGAATTATCGGCCAAAATTGACATAACGGTGCATCCCTAGTTGTTCAAAATAGAATACATCTGGTTTTAAATCATATTCACAATAGTGTAATGCAGTTTGTTAATGATTTCAGATAAAGCATATGAGACTTTCACTACACACAGCATAGACAAAATACAGTGATTAATGATAACGATATTATTGCAATAGAAATATTTTAAATAATGTCAGTTGAATTCATCTTTATTGTTGTTTATTTTGTGTTTTCTCTCTTTTTGGCCAATGAATTACATTCTAAGTACAAGTGTAGTGAGGCAGAGAGAGATTTTGAAACCATAAAACTGTATGTCTATTTACCTGAATAAAATTCTTACCATGTGTGAAACCGTGCCAACCACACACTGCCTCAGTTTTCTGAACTGAGCCAGACATATATGTTGTGTGTTTTCTTCAGAAACATTTGACTCCCCGTTATCATCTTCATGCTCTTCACCAATGCTTATCTGCCCAAGTCTAGTTGGGGAGTTTTCCCGGGACGCCACATCTAACAAAGTTGGCGAGGAAGGGAGGGAGACGGGAAAGGTGAAGTTGCTGCTTGATAAGCTCCATGTTGACAAACCAGGTGAGTGTGCCTCTGTGTCACTGGCGAGAATCTCTGTAGAGGTGGGACTGTTTGGTTTGCTGGATTGATTCTGTTTGGGTGCACGTTCAGGGTTACAGGGCGATACGCCCAGTGAGGAAGGCGTGGAGGGGGATGAAGGCGGAATCTGGGTTGCCGACATTTGAGTTACGTCTTTGTTGTCGCCAGTATTTACAGTCGCACCGTCCTCCGTTGACTGTAATCCAGTATGAATTTCAAGTTGACAGATTTGAGGTGACCGCGGGCTGTACCATGTTTTGAAGGTGGTGTCATTATTGGATTCATCAGAGAAAAGAACAGCATCTACTTCACTTGGACAGTAATATGGACTATCAAGGCTGTAAGGAGAGTGAATACGGTAATCCTGTATTTGTGAAGAATCAATCTTTTTTTCCTTTTCTTGGTCTGCTCTTACGCTGCACCCAGTCGGTGAGAGTTGTGTCTCTTCAGTGTTCTGTGATACTGCAACAGAGTCTTTCAATACTTCAGATGAACTTTCAAAAGTCCTTTCGTTTGCAGACTGCACACTGTCCTGGCTACATTCTGAACTGGCTACATCTTTTCCATTATTGTTGATCGGACATTCAGATTGTTCAGCTTTTCCAAAAGATGTTGTTATTGGATGTATAGGGTATCCCACGTGCTTGTATATGGCATCTATTGATGGCAGAACCTGGGATGAATCCTGCGGTCCCAAGTCAATATCTGTAAGATCGATAACTAAGGGGGAAATATGATCTCTATTTAATCCTTTTCGAATGGAAGAGACCAACTTTTGGTGTGTGATATCGATGAGGACCTGAGACAAATAAGTAGGCATGAGTGAAGACGAACTGTCCTTTGGGCAGATGAAAGTAAAAGAACCAACAGAAATAGAGACATAAATAGTGGTCGACCAAAAGCTTACAGATACAGTTTCAGATATCGATTCGGATGACTCAATGGAGAGATAACGTTATAACCAACAAGCACAGAACCTCATTCAGTTTCCATTAAAATCCAGCACAATTTCGGTGATTTTTTAGCATGCAACTATAGGAATACCCTGATATTTAAAATAATGCATGAATAAATCAACTAAAATGTATATTCAACATGTTGAAAACACAGCTAATACAATTTGCACGAGCATACGACTGACCATACAAAAACGCTCTCGAATCGATTTTTTTAAAGCTTTGCAGCTTTTGGCTAACGTCTGTTAAAACTTCTTGACGATATTTTAAATAAGCAAACTTACTGTGTGGATTTATTTTACAAACACGCCAAAGTAACGTCACATGCGTCAGACGGTAAACGTCTCCGGGCACGCGATCTGGCCTCGCACGTATTCGCGCGCAGCGTTAAATGACACCATTGTGTGGTGTTTTCCCGTGAAACAAGCTAATTTGGTTTCGTAAAAGCAGGCTTGTGTAAAAGCTTAGTGCCGTGTTTAAGCAAACCACATGTGGTTGAAATCTCTTGAATGCGAGCACCGATGTGCGTAAGCAAACATCCCAAACAAATCGTTTGTTTTACATATGTAAACGATCGGAAACTCTTCTGTTTGCCGCAGCAGTGATGAAACGATGACAGAAACTTACTGGTGTAACTGGGAGCCATTCTTGTCGGATAAACGGCACGGCGTCTTCTTTGGCTTCTTTGTAGCTGCCTATAAGCATTATGTCGGAGTCGTCGTCGTCGCTGCCCGAGCTGACAGTAATAATGTCCGCCATTGTTCTGCATCACCTTAAGTCATTTTTGTGATGACGGAGGTTTTCACAAAAGAGTAACGTTATAAAGCTCGTCCATGAAAAAAAACGGGAACAGTCGAGTAAGTTAAACATGTGCGGGGTTTAGCAAGCTAACTGAATGCCTGTGCCGCCCAAACAAAACACGTGAAGAAGAGTTTACAGTCATTTATGAGCAATTCCGTCTGTAAGTTGCTGTCAATCAAACATGCATCCGGGATAACAAGATGTAACGTTGTTAAATGTAAATACTAGCTATGGTATGTGTGTAAATGTTTTTGTTTCGCTATTGGAGGATGTGAAATGTGACGACTCGAGCAAGGAACTTCCGAAAGTGTAACGTAATGTTGTCACTGCATGCGGAAGTGTGTTAACAAATGCGAATTATGTAAATCCATTAGCAGCAAAATGTTTTTATATTTGGGTGCAGCACGTGTACTGGTTAAACCTCATAAAATGTGTAAACGATGTGTATTTGGTGTATTCAATTGTAAAATCGAGATTTAGGTAGTCATTTCATTTAGGTAATATTTCACGTGTATGAGAGGAGGGGATGTAGCTCAGTGGTAGAGCGCATGCTTTGCATGTATGAGGCCCCGGGTTCAATCCCCGGCATCTCCACTTTTTCCATTCTCTTTTTTTTTGTATGTTACAGAAACCCGTCAATTGTAAATGCATGTAACAAGTATAATTGTCCCAAGATATCCTAAACTTTTCTGCTTTAAATTTATGCTATTGCAATACCTTACAGTATTTGTTTTGTTGTTGTATAATGTCAAAAATGTGTAGAATACATCACAAGATATCTACAAGGAATTTCTTATATTAAATTAAGCGAATTTATATACTGTATATTCATTAAACAGACATGTTAATTTAGTAATTGCCCATGTGTGGTGTCATTCCAAATACATAAACATAAAAAAGGATTATTGACTAGACATTTATGTTTGATTATTAGTCAGAGGGGGCTTTAGCAGAGAATTCCAATGCCGACCCTATAAGTAAGCTAAGCAATAATGAGGCCCATGTCCTGGATTTACAATGAATATCTGTGTGGCTAAATTTTCCAAAAGAGATCTCAGTTGTCTTGGAGACGAGGAAGGTCACTTGGTCATTTGTGGTGTCCGATCACTTTCTTTCGAACACACACATTCATTCACTGATAAACTTCCTGCCATGTGCATCATTCTAAAAATACATTGAACACTACCCATCTGCCCTCTATAGTTCACACACTTTGACCTGGCCCGTTCGTGTGTGTCACAAATCGTATCCGGGGCAACAGTGCCCCTTAGCTTTTACTGTTCATAATGAAAACAATTTGAGTTGTTTTTCCAAGTAAGAAAAGTTACAAAAACAATTTTAAATATGTTGGATTGTTGTTTTTCAATGAGATCAAGAGGTGAGGTGACAAGGTTTCTGTCCCTTTGGAATTCTATTCTACAGGTTATACACTGAGAAGTTTACCAGAACAGCCAGGTCAAGTTTCACAATAAACATCCAGCGCACGCCTCAGTTGCCCTCTTAAGTATGCTTTTTCAATCCAACCATTCTCCTGGGACTCAAACCAGCAAAAACACAGATAGCCCATCTGGAAATGTGCTTTTCTCTCTTGCTCGCTGTCATAATACAAGAGTTTAAATTTATGTTCAAGATATTTAAGAACCCCTGAACAAAATCGTCACCGTTTTCTTTATTGATTAAAATGAATGTTTTATCTGATAACCCTTTATCTGATAACCCTAAACATGTTTCTCATCATAACATTTTTCCAATAAGAAATAATAACAGTGGGATAGACTACATATCACTGAGATATTTGGCATCAGACATCTAACAGCAAACAATGCATTTAGCTAGATCAGTTCAAATCTTTATTTTTAATTTTTTTAATCCTTTCGTTAAGAGGATTTAATCCAAACATATCCACTCGCAAAACCGACCAAGTAGAAAACTAATCTGGCAGTAGATCTTGGTTTCACAATAAAAGATCCACATGTTAGTATGTATATTTAAACATTATTATCACTTTAATTGTGTCTATTATTTAATGAGGCATATTAAAGTCTATATTTAAATCGTTTGAGTCTGGTCACTTCGACAGAGAGCCCACAGCGTCTCTAAATCTCCTCACTCGATATAAAGAGAGCTTTTTCACACTGGTATCTTTCAAGCACAGAGAGAGAGAGAGAGAGAGAGAGAGAGAGAGAGAGTGACAAATGCACTTAGCAGGGGCGGGTGGGACGTTATTGAGGGGGGTATTAGGAGTCCGTTGTGCAAGTGCAGAGGCAGAAAGAGAGGGAGGGGTTGAGGAGATGAGAGGAACACATCTGTTCGAGAGAAGGAGGGCAAGCACGACAGAGCATGCAAGTGCAAAAGAGGAAAGAGTCTGAAGTTGTTGAACGTGGAAAGGTAAGCACGTCTTGTTTTTCTGTATTGTGATTTAAATGATTGCTTTTATTTTTGTTCTCACTTTATATAAACTCTAGTAATTTATCATTGCTGTTGTATAAATGATTTGAGCTTAAATGATTATGATTATAATCCTGTTGTCATATAAAATGCTATTGTAGCTTTAAATTGATATACGTTTTCAAGAAAAATATGTACTAAGTGGAACTAAAATCTCTGTCTTTGGCCATACTGGCAAAAGAAAAGATTTGTTTGTAAATAGAGAGCAGATGTTTATTGTAATGCGTTAAAAGTGCTGCATGTAAATGTAACTTAAATGAGTCTATTCACAATTTTATGTGTATATATTGTTAGGCAGTCCAAAACAATCTCAATCTCAATCGCATGACACGATGCAAACATAGCATGTTAAATTATAACAGAGACGCTTTGTAAATGCATAACAATGCCATTTTAATTCAGCAGGACTTCAACATATTTTTGCACAAATTGAACATATTATTGCATATGTATAGACTACTCTTACCCAGCCAGGGGAATCTGATAATCGTATGCAGACAATATCACTATTTTGGTTATTAGTCAGGACAGATTACATTTAATGTTACATTTATTTATGTTTATCAATACAAGATCTCTCCTACTGTCTATATTTGGCTGGGTCAGAACATGCTTTCCTTCATGTTCTCATAACTGTGTCATTTCCCGTTTTTCCCGTCACTCCCCTTTTTACTTGTCCTCTGTAGTCGTCCCCTGAGACAGCGGCGCTTTCATTTAATTCCATTATTCCATAACTCTTCCTTTACATGCCCTCATGCCCCCCGTTTTCTTTTAGTCTTACAACTTGCCGCCACCCACATTGTCCCCATTTCTTTAATTAAATGACACCTCTCAATTTAATCAAAGGCTCACGTGCCCTGAGTTCCATCTCTTTTACATGTTTTAGAAAATGAAACGCATAAAACCTCTGCAACCTTTTCATTCCCCTCTCTTTGATAAAGCATCTGCAATTCAATTCAATGATGCATCTTTATAACCAGCCATCAATGCAGTAACGTATATTAAAAATGCATTGCCGTATAGATGCATATACTCTACGACTTAATGTGTTTGCACTTTTTTGTAGAAATTGATCAAAAATTACAAACTTCATTTTTTTAGTGCTCTTAGACTTTACTATGGATTGACCTGCAATAGATTTGATTTGTTATACTTCTCTATTGTGATTGCAACAGTCATCTTTTCATTTTTATGCCTATAGACCGTAACTCTGTGTGGTTTTGTTATAGTTATCACAAAATAATCCCTACATTGTGTATTTAAAGTGCTGGCATCAATTCTACAATTCTTCAACACAAGGCAGACCAGATTCACCAAAGATGACATCTTCAGAATCACTTCTGGACTGAAAAGGATTGCCATTTATTAATCTCTATCAAAAATTGCCATAGGTTTTGTTGGTAAAGTGTTCCAAACAGATGATGCATGTACTCTAAGTATGATGACAGTGTTTTGGACAGCGGTTGTTGTCTGCATATGTGGACACACAGTGGGAATTTATGGAACAGCTGGTAAGGATGAACCAGCCAGCTTGACCAGCACAGTAACGCCTACTACTTTACCCACTATTAAACCAACAGAAGATGAGAGTATCAAACTTGTGGTAAGAGCATGCATCGCAATGTAATGTATTTTTATGTGTATTTCTGCATTTATATTAATAATTGGAAGACCCCTTAACTCTAAAAAATGCTGTGTTGTTTTTACTAATGGTTGGGTCAAATATAAACATTTTGGGGGGTAATTATATACAGTTGTATAATTATAAATTAAGTGTTTTTATGGTTTCATGTGTGAATGTGTATTTTTCGGCAGGACTGGCTCACAAAATATGGATACCTCCTACCCCCTGATCCCTCTACAGGTCAGTTACAGGCCTGGACAGCTGTCACTCAAGCTGTGAAGCAAATGCAGAGATTTGCTGGTCTGGATGACACTGGAGTTTTAGGTACGAAAAGCATTGTTTTTCCTTTGCTGCCTTTCCAATTTACATCATTAAATTGTTCCACTTTACTGTCACAGATGAAGAGACACTTCAGTTAATTCAGACCCCTCGATGTTCACTCCCAGATGAGGATGACCAAACTGTTCAGTTGTCAGCGTTACACAGTGATACACAGAGTCAAAGGATTAAAAGGACCATGTCTACCTGGGCCAGACGAAATATCAACTGGAGGTCAGACTGATTCTTTTTCTTTTTGGCCCTGTCTGCCTTTAGCGGCTTGAACACAATATCATAAGAAAGGAAGGTTGTGTAGAAAATCGTAAATATATTAAAACAGTGACCAAGCACCTACTGTCTCAGAGTTCATACTTGTGTTGTGCATGTGAATAATGGCAGTTAAAAAAAAAAAAGAATAAAAACTGCATGTCAATGGGAGTGAAGAGATTTGCAGTGCACATGTAAAAATAGTAATTGATGTACCATTCAATTCAAATACAAATTCAATTGTCAACTAAAAACACATGACACAATAAATATATTTTTATTTAATTTAGGCACAAGTGTTCACCATTAGATACTTGAAATAGATGTTAAAAAAATCTAGGGTCTGCACTGTTTCCCAACCCACCCACCTTACAGTACAGACCTACTTCTAACTCTTAGTGAGACCATGGGGTAAACTGAAGACCACCTGCCCGCCATCAGGGCACTATTCTAGAATCAAGACTATATCCAAGCAAACTAAACTAGAGCAGGTAGCCGACAGAGTTAGGAAACAAACTAATCTAATGGCGAACACCAGATCAGGTAAGGCATCTATATTCGACGTGTATTTGCTTCGAAAATGTTATTTGAGTTGAAAAGATATTTATTTAATTTAGGCACAAATATTCGCGATTAGATACTTTAAAAAAATAAAATAGATGTTTAAGAAATGTAGGGCCTGCACTGTTTCCCAACCCACCCTTACACTACGTAGTTCAAAAGCAAATGTTCAAAACAAAATATGGAAACAAAATCACAAGCGGTTAACTTAAGAGGTAGACTGATACATGAACACATTCCCTTTCTAAACACAGCAACATATTACTGTAAGTCCTTTTTGTCCTGTAGGATGTAAATGTAAGATGTAATATTTTTTGATGTTGACTGATGCCTGTCATTAATGATTTTATTAATTTGTTGCCCTCAAATAAATACAACAATATAAATGAAACAGCAGCTCCAGTCACACCGATCCGTCATTTTCATAGTCAACAGGTAATAAGAGTTTAGTTCCTTTTTGAGCTGATTTTCTTTTGTTTTCCTCAGGTTGCGCTCTTACCCAGCATCCTCCAAACTATCCCGTGAAGTAATTCGCTCCCTGGTGTACTACTCGCTGAGAGTGTGGGCTGATCCGACACTGCTTGAGTTCCATGAGGTTGTGTGAGCTTTAAAGACTTCTCTGGCCTCCAAATGATATGATGTTTTATTTCCTACAAAACTATAAAAAGTAAATCTTTTTAAATTTGTTTATTCAATGCAAATACACGTTCAACACTTTAGTCACATACTTTTATCCAATAGGTGCGAGGACCAGAGGGGGCTGACCTCCAGATAGATTTCTTGCGTGGTCCCCATGGAGATGGATTTCCCTTTGATGGGGCAGGTGGATCTGTCGGCCATGCGTTCTTTCCGTCAGATCCAGAAAGGGCGGGTGGAGTTCACCTGGATGCAGAGGAGGAATGGGCCTTCAGACAACCAGGTAATTTCACGAAACATTCATAGGTAAGCAATATAATCAGACGATTAGTAGCGCAAAATTAACCTCAACAGGGTGATCTGGAAGAGACTTACATCATTCTTCATTGTGTGTACATATATAGCAACGGAAGGGACAGATCTGTTTACAGTGCTCGTGCATGAGCTCGGTCACACCCTCGGACTGACCCATTCATCGGCACGACAATCTGTAATGCGGCCGTACTACCAGGGACCCCTGGGAGACCCCCTACACTTCCGTCTGGGACATCATGACCTTCAACATATAACAGCCCTTTATGGTAAATCTCTTGTCCAATATATTTTTCTTATTCTTTGAAAGCTCTGCAATTCACATACGTATAATTTTATGTGAAGACTGAAAAGAATATTTTCTGTTTGTTTGTGAATTTAGGTCAGAGGGGGAACCATATTCCAACTGACAGACCTCTTGTTGTAACGGAACGTCAACTGCGACATCGACACGGCGGTGTACACAGACTCACACACGGCCATTTTGACAGGTTGCAAATGTCACTTTAATCACAAAGATGTGATTTGATTTGTTTTAGAATTTTCGTTAGCCAAGAAGTATTAATAATAATTGTGATGAAGAGAAAAGAAATCTCGGTTTTCTTGTCTTAAGAAGTTCCGTGGATCGCTGTAACACCAGTTTCGACGCCGTTGCCAAGATCCGAGGAGAGATCTTCTTTTTCAAAGGTCGATTTTTGTGTTATTTATAAAAAGCATTTTTAAAGATAACTTAGAAATGTAAGATGAAATCCATTAGCTCAGGTACTGAGCAAGTACATAAAAATCCACATTTAAATGAAAAATTATCCTGATCTTATACTGATTCTCATTGGTAGGTTTATAGTAATGATTCATAAATTGAGCCGTCAGGTCCAATTTTTTGGAAAATTTGACTTTAATCCAAGTTAAGATAAGTACATAAAGTAACCTGCAATTTTACGTTTCAACCCAAAATGACGATATACAGCAAAGGTTTTTTACTGTGAGCACATTAATATAAACGTAGTTTCTGCAGGGCAGAATATGTGGCGTGTGAGCAGAGGTGGTCTGGTTTCCATCCGGGCTGTTTCTATACAGAGACTCTGGTCTGCTCTTCCATCTTTTCTTCCTCCTCTGCGAGCTGTTCTGGAGAGGCACGTGGATCATGCCATCATCTTTATTAGTGGTCAGTAATCCAACACCCTTTTACATCTAGTTTATGCTGCTTTTATGTGTACAAGTTCCACCAACGGCTTTCTTTGTATTGTTCATGCACAGAGTCCCAAATTTGGCTGTTCAAGGATCTGTCTCTTCAAGAAGGCTTTCCACAGTCTCTGGATGCAGAAGATTCACAAGGAAGTTGGCAAGGACTGCACTGGGATCCTACCCAGGGTGTGGTGTGGGGGTCCATGAGTGAGGAAAGAGAAAAGAGGGGAAACCCAGAGGAAAGTGAAGTCTGGAGTGAGCTCATTAAAGGAGGAGTGAACGGAATTATCACGGAGAATGACGAGAGAGACGAGGATGGACATTTTAAAGGTGTGTATTTGACACCTGATATTAAAGGAATAGTTTATCGACGAATGAGAATTCTGTCATCATTTATTCACCCTCATGTTGTTCAAAACCTGTATATGATTTTATTCGGTGGAACACAGAAGATGTTTTGAGAGATGACGTCTTGGTGGTTTTGTGTCCATACAATAGAAGTCAATGGTGGTCAATGTTGTTTGGTTACCAGCATTCTTCACAATATCTTCTTTTGTCCTCTGCAGAATAAAGAAAGTCATACAGATTTGAAATAACATAAAATATTTAACAGTGAATCATGTATTTGTATGTATGTTTTTATTCTCTGTGTCATTCAGGTTCAACCTACGTTTTCAAAGGCGATTCCTATTGGAAATTTACTCACCCTGGCTCCACCCCTGAAGAGGGATACCCCCGCCCTCTGGCCACTGATTGGTTGGACTGCCCTCAGCCTTCGTTTTATAGCCCCGGTGACATCTCATTGATCTCTCACTTTGGTCAACAGGAACTTCGTAAGCAGAAAAGAGAGAGAATAGTCGATCAGATCAGACACAAAGAGGAAACAGACAGAGAGAAACATCATCACTGGGATTGTCCATGTCTGAACACTGCAGTGACCCCTACTGGACACACTCTGTTACTACTGCCTGTTTTATTTCTGCTCGCTTTGAGTTTTTAACTGTCACTTTAACACACTCACAGACAACTTTGGGAACTTGGCATTCGGTTTCTGATCAGAGCAAGACAACTGTAAAAGTTACAAAGTCGCATTTATGAACAATGTCCTTTTATTAGGGCATGTAAAACCTGGAAATATCAGTTTGTAAACTGTGATTTCCAGATGTGGAAAAGTTATGAAAATCGAATACAATTCTTAAAGGTCATTGACAAGTCATGGAATGTTGTATATACCGAACACATTGTGTTCTAGTTATGCTCAGATTAAAACAATTTCGTCAGATGGAAACTGAGATGACTGAGAAGGTCATGAAAATTCACTGGTCAGAAGGTTTGGGAAGTTTGAGGTTAGGTAAATCCTGCAGGATTTTCCTCTGGATTTGTAATCCACAGTATAACACAAACACTACCAAATGACACAGTGGTAATGATTAACAGCTTAGTGCGTCTGTCTTTATTGTGCCAAATAAAGCTTATGTGGCTAGGCAATAACATATATACATAATATAAAATTGTAATGTCTGTGAGATTTTGATTATGATAATTGAGTGGACAAGTGTTATACAGTGAGATCAAAAGATCTCTTGGTTCAAATGTGATTGAATTCATATTGTCTTTATAAAATATTGCGTGATCGAAGATCAATCGTACTATGCTTACAAATGTCAGGAGGTACAGTGTTGTACTAAATGAGATAGTGTGAAAGATTTGACAATAAGATAGTAATTCAGTAGTGACGGTCTATTCTGCGAAACAGAAAAACTCTTCAGAACATTGAATCGGAACCATAAATAAAACATTTAATTTGCTTGAATATATTTGATGCATTGATATATTTTTAAAGGGAAAGTTCACCCAAAAATAAATCATTCATTTCATCGTCATCATTTATCCAACCTCGTGTCATTCGAAGCCTGTATTAGACTTCTGAGTGGTTTTGTGTGCATACAATGTGGGGTCCAGCGTTGTTTGGTTACCAACATTTTTCAAAATAACTTGTTTTGTGTTCTGCAATACAAAGTTACAAAGTGTTCGGGTGAATTATTTCATTAAATATATATTTTTTTGCATTAAATTGTTGTGTTTCCAGTGTTGCTGTTGTGAATTTACTGCTTCTCAAAGTCCACAATTTGAATTCCAGTTTTCTGGAACAGGTCCCCTATTGCATCACTTCAGAAAAACCAGATGATAAGATGTGGCAGGCAGGTCTACATAAGGCACTCGTACCGCACTGGCAATACTACAAAATTATCTGAATTGTTCTTTTAGAAGCTCTACAATGTCTAACTGGTTGTTCTCAGCTGCTCTTCTATGCCTGTTCAGTATAAGTCAGGCCGCTGTGCCAAAGTGCGAAGAGGTCACAAAACCACTCATCCTGGAAGATGACTACAAAAGTGTAAGTGCCCTAATTTTTAGTCAATTAAAATGACATACAACGCTTGTCTATTGGTTAGACAGTTATTGCATTGCTGTATTTTCTTTGAATCAGATCATGGGGAAATGGATCTTCCTTGAGGGCATAGCTGATCACCATTTGTTCACAAGCATTCTGAAAACTGTGAACAGCTCGTGGATAGTTTTTGGTCCCAGTTCTCACGCAGAGACAGCGACCCTCAGTCAGGGGAACATGCTGTAAGAGTTTAAAACATTACGTTCCTTGTTATACATGTTCTGGTTAAGTCAATATGACCAGTGTTTTGAATAATGTACTAATATTTGATTATTCGTCCCCGTTAGAGGAGGAAAGTGTGATTATCAGACCATTAACACAACTGTTAAAGACAGTACAGTTTATGCTATCGGTAAGTTAACTAAATGTTTTTTTATTTCATTTAAGACTCCGGTGTTCTGAGCTTTAATACATTTAATGCTGTTTTTGGTTCATAGAGAATGACACATCAACAGAGGGCAAATTGTTGCCGTCATGTTATAACTGCCTCACCATGAGCTTTATCAGCAAAGTAAAAAATGAGACCATTAAGTCGCTCTACTTTTTCAGTAAGTTACTTATGGCATGTAGACGGTTTATCACATTAGATTTGTCCGCATTCAAAGACAAGGCTTAAGGCTAGACCTAGTCTAAAATGAATGTTTGAGCTGTCTTAGCTAATAATAACTTGCCCTGACACACATTAAAACATGTCAGTGCCCTTGTTTTGTCTTTTTATCAGGCATTTTTATAAGTGCGACTTAAATCTTTTAGTTTAACTAAGGTCTAGTCCTGGCTTAAGCTAAGCCATGTCTGTAAAATCGGGCCATTGTCCACTAAGTTAATATATATTCAGTGACTGACTGTTGTTGAAAAAACAAATTATAGATATGATATTTATCCTTTGATGCTACAGAGAGACAAAGTCCCCAAAATGAAAATGATTTGGCTTTGTACTGGAAACAAGCTGAGTGTCTTGGATTCAGAAGAGAACCCCAGTACTCATATGATGGTGTAACAGGTGTGGCCAAAATAAAGTCTATAATTCATTTTAGACAAATTTTTACGTTCAAAGTATAATCTGAATTACAATGTAAATTACATTAAATGTTTTTCTTTACTCTTGTTGCAGAATTCTGTAATGTGGAAAAGACTGACCAGAAGAATGTGGACAAATCAGGTTAATTATCAACGCTGGAACCTCTTAGAAATCACAGAAAATAAAAATGATTATAAAAAAAGAATGCTTTGCATTTCTGTCCTTGTGTGTGTTTTAATAAGCTGTTTAAAGTAATAAGATAAGTATGTCAAACTAACCCTCATCACCACAAAGACATTTTGAATTGCACAAATGCTTATCATAGAAGTCAGATGGTTTGAAATATGAATACTTTTCTTAAATGTATGGTTTCACTAGAAATAAATGTATTTACCCACTGGAGTTGTGTGGCTTACATCTCACTGCACAGTGTATATTAGAGACTAAACACGTTATACCAAAAAAGAAAGAACGCCTATGAAAACGTTCAAGTTCATAGTTTGGAAAACCACAAGGGGTCGCTGTCTCTTCATATATTCCTTAAAGGGATACTTCACCCAAAAAGTGAAAATTCTGTCATCATTTACTCACCTTCGAGTTGTTCCCTTTAATGGAGTCAGATAAAAAAATCTCAAAAATTGTTCTTAAATGATCCACCATCAGTTAATAAAATAATTAATCTTACAAGCAGCCAAACAGATATGTTAGAAACTAAAATCACAATAAGCAAGCAAATGATTCGTGTTTCAATAAAATTTCAATCTGCCTGATTATAAAATAGATGAGAGGAAAGATGAAGTAGCCTATACAAAGCACACTGTTGTCTTTTGTATTGCAATGCATAACATCATCTGCTGGTAAACTGTGGATATGAAATTCGTTCAATGGTCGATTGCCCTTTGAATGTCATGTATCATTAATTACTCTCACAATGGTCTGTGTTGATGCGCAAATGTTTTACTTTTTTAACTGATTAAACTTCTAAATCAAAAGTCCTCAAATCGAGCACATGGGAAATCCACACGTACTTAAAATACAAATCACATATTTTATTGTGTTCATTTTAAATAACGCTTGAATGGCCAATAACAGTACGCATTATTGTAAATTTCATTTTTTTTTGTGAGTTACTGTCCATCTTCCCAGCTCACAACTACCTAACAAGAGTTTGAGCCAGCAGGTACATTTCTCATAAATATGCAAAACCTGATAAATATGCATGAACCGGACAGGTGGAGGGTGGTGATATTTGCTGTCTAAAGGTGTGATCGGATTATTTTGTTCACGCTGTCTATTGGCATCAGTTTCGACGCATATAGGAATGAATACAAGTTGGTGTGGTTTGGAGATAAGAGACTTGCGCCACATTATAAAAAAAAGATTATATCGCACTCAAACTCCAGGAATTAAACAGAAGTTTCTTTTGAGGTGTATACGTGCCAAAGTCTATACCTGTAGTCTTGTATTCCAGGGAAATACCTGGGAGATGAGGCCCAGGAGTGGCATTATTGTAGTTGTTTTGGGTATTTTGGGATGTATGTTGATGTTAACCTCCTGGCACGAAGCGCAACCAGGTGAGTGCGATTATACTGATGAATGAACTGCTGTGGATGATGTGGCATTTATTGTCAGCAACAGTTTTAAAGTATGTGAATTGATAATTGGTTAGAGGTCTAAAAACCAACTTTACTTTAGTGATAGACACGTCTGTGTATGTTGATGGTTTAAAAAAATGTACCCTGTGGGTTTTACTTCCCTGAGTTTTGACAGTTGTAGCTTAGAGCAAAAAGACACGCTTCCTCTCAGATAAGAGAGTTCCACATGATACGTTTTGAAATAAAACGTTTTCTTTTTAATAGTTTGTTTCAGTAAATGAGCCTAAAATGTATACAGCTGTTGACATTGAAACAAGACCCTAGGACACTTTGCCATAGTTTATTATAGTAAAAGTAAAGTAACCATGTTTTTGGTGGATTGATTACGATTTGAATGATCTTTATTTTACTATAAATACAATGGTTGAACTATAGTTACTGTAGCAAAACCATGGTTCATTTGTGGTTACCATGGATAAACTAAACCATGGGCAATTTTCATAACCATGTCATTTTCTTATCAAAAGATTAAATGGATTGAATTTAAGTCTAATATTTCTAATGTTTTATTGCTTTTTGAGTCATTCTAAAATAAAAATCATTTTACTTTAGATAGAGGAAACTTTTCAAAACATTTTCCTTGACTTTGACCACTTAAGTACATTGTGGCAGTTAAATAAAATGAAATGATTATTTAAATTATTATAAAAACAAAAACTTAGGAATTTCAGCTTTTGAAAAGCTTTTATTGTTTGTTAGGTTATTTTCAGCATGCCACATATGCTGTTGAAGGATATTGGTATTATACCCAGGACATTTAACACCTGTTGGTTGGTTCTGTGTTTCAGATAATGTACCGTTGCAGCTCAGTGTGGTGTATGAGAGATTACTACAGGCAGAGCAACGGGGGAAAGCCTTATCGCATGAGTTGCGTAAAGTGCAGGTTCAACTTCGAAACCGCAGCGCATCTTTTAATCTCACATGCAGCCAAACCACAGGTAAGCCAACAACTACATTTTAGGAGTAATATTCCGTCCACTTGGTTATGCAGTACCACTATTATCTGTCATGGCTCTGCTTCCTTAGTCATGTTTTTCTTGGTCCTGTAGCAGAGCCATGACAAAGTCTTTGGTTATGTGTGGAGAGAAACATATTATTGTCCGTTTGACAATAATATACGTTCTCTCCAGTGTCTTGTCATTCACCCCATTCCTCTCGTTTCCTCGTTATCTTTCCCTGAGTGTTTAATGTCCCACACCTGCCCCATGTCGTTATCCCTCGCTTGTCTTCCCTATTTAAACCCTCATGTTTCTTTGTCCTGTGTTCGGTCATTGTGTTTGGTTTCATGTCGTGCTTACCGTCGTCTCATGTTTGTGGTCCTGTTATGGATTCCCCTGTCTCAGTCAAGTAAGTGTTCAGTTTAGTTTGTCTAGTGTTGTTTATCTCAGTTTAGTGTTAGTTAGTCTACGTTCTGTTATTATCCTGTTGTGTTATTATACCCCATCGTGGGTCTTTGTTTTGTGGTTATTTTCTGTTAAAGTCTTTTGTTAACCCCTTCATCCCCACTGCCTGCAATTGGGTTCTTACCTGCATATCGTGACATTATCTGTCTTTCAGCAACAAGGGATAAGACGGCACTTCCAGGTTTTTTCTCTTCACAGCCTAATGCCCTTCTCTACTTACCCCACCTGAAACGGCACCCGGACAGTCTGAAACCCATCATTCACCTGGGGCAAGGACGCTCTGGAGGTGCTTTATACTGTTTTATTCACTGTTTCAGATGAATGTGATGCGTTTATTTTTACTCAGTTATATAGTTTCATGTATGATAACATCTGTCGTATTCCTTTGATTTCAATAATGTAATTGTCATTGGTATACACATACTAAAACACAATGTCAAATGTTTACACAGTGCCCCTGGTGTTAGGAGTTCCTACCGTGCACAGGCAGAAACAGAGTTATCTCGTGAACACGCTCCAGTCTCTCTTATATGACCTCTCACCTGCCGAGAGGAGGGATATTGTCATTATAGTGTTTGTTGCCGAGGTAACCCTGTCCTTGGACTCTGTCTTCTTATCTGTTTAATTATTTTTTTAATATTCAATAGCCTTTAGTCACACTCCTGAACTGTAATGTACTTACTTGATGTTGGCGGTCAAAGGTCCAAATGTGTCCAAGAACTGTTTCTATTAATTTCCCAACTGACCATCATTTCAACTAACTGAGCTTTTCGGATGACCAAAGTAAACTGTTGTGATTCATTTTTTCACTTGCCTAAATTTTTTTTAGACGAATGCAACGTTTGTGAATAGTGTTGTACAGAATGTGCAGAACAAGTGAGTTGTTTGTTCATCTCTTCTTCGGTTACGGGTTCTGAAAGCTCAATATCATTACGTAAGCAAGTGTTCAGTAAGTGTATTTCTGTCTGTGCAGTCTCCCTGATGATGTCAGTTCCGGGATAATAGAAGTCATCTCACCCTCTCGTCACTATTACCCAGACTTTACTGACCTCAAGGAAACTTTTGGGGACTCCAAAGAGCGCGTCAGGTCAGACTTTAACTTTTCTAAAACGTAAATACATGTTTCCTTTCCCAATGCAATGAACGCATTAAAAAGTATTTGACTTTTAACATGATTATAATGTAAAATATCGGAGGTAGATGTGTTGTGTGTTGCAATGCGTTTTCAGCAAAGGTTAATGAAGAGATTAAATATTGAGCCTTAGAATAGTAATTTTCGAATAATTTTAAGGATAATTTATAATAATTTTCACTTTTAAAGAATATTTTTTGGGGCTTTAGATGGAGGACCAAGCAGAACCTGGACTACAGTTTTCTCATGCTGTATGCCCAAAATAAGGGAACATTTTATGTCCAGGTGAGGACCCTGGAAATTTTACAGATATCAACTCTTAAAGGGATACTCCACGCAAAAATAAAATTCTGTCATGAAATACTTCACCTCAAGTAGTTCCAAACCTGTATACATTTCTTTGTTCTGTTGAACACAAAGAAAGATCTTTAGAAAAATGCTTGCAACTGAGATTTCTGGGGTTGTCAAAAAAATCAAAGTTGCCCCAGAACTGTTTGTTTTTCTAAAGTCTTCAAAATATCAAATTTTGTGTTTAACAGAACAAAATATATAGATACAGTTATTTTTCCGACTCGGTAGTCAATGATGCCCCAGAAATGTTGCTAACATTTTTCCAAATATCCTACTTTGTGTTCAACCGAACAAAGAAATTTATACAGGTTTGGAACAACGTGAGGATGAGTAGTTCATGACAGAATTTTAAATTTTGGGTGGACTATCCCTTTAATGTTTCATTGCCTTTATCGTTACTTTTATTTGTTTGTCTTTCAGCTGGAGGATGATATCATAGCGAAGCAAGGATATTTAGAGTACATAAAAACGTTTACACAGCAGGTGCTTTCCCAGGAGTGGCTTTACCTGGAGTTTTCACAGCTGGGATTCATCGGTCAGTGTCTGGATCAGTACTGTTTGCAAACCTCCCCCATTTTCCCCTTTAGGAGTTTCGTTTGAGCAGTTTCTTTTACACTTTTTATACAATAGCTTATTGTTAAATTGTGGCTATTGGGGCTATTGTGCAATGTCAGTTCTGAAATCAACTGTATAGTTTGCAAGAGCGTAGAGTAGATTTCTTAGCATGAAGGGATAGTTCACCCCAAAAATTATTTCATTATTTACTCAACCTCATGTCATTCTAAACCTGTGTGATTTTCTTTTACACAAAAGAAGATATTTTGAAGAACGTTGCTAACCAAATTTTGACTTCCATTTCTAGAAATGTCTCTTTTGTGCTCCCCAGAAGAGTCATATACAGGTTTTGAATGGCATGAGGGTGACATGAGTAGTTTCTAGTGAACAATACCTTTAAGCTTTTCTTATGGTCTCATAAGCTGGAAAATGAACCGAAAGGAATGAAACATGAGCTTTCATGGTTGGAAAACAAAAACGTGTTCTGCAAGAATATCCCTCATGTGTTTCCTCATTCTAGATCATAGATACAGCATGATCATAATCAACATCATTTCCTCTTGATGCAGTGCAAAAAAATGTAACAAGCCACCCTTAATATTTTGGTTTAAAAAATGTGCTTCAATGCCATAGAAGAACCTTTTGGTTCCATAAAGAACCTTTAACATCTGAAGCAGAAGCAAATTAAGACCTCATGGTGCCCCTGGGCAACAGCCCCAGAGGTGCCTCCCATCAACCCACCTGCACACGCAAGAATCAACTCATTAAAAGATTTATATATTCAAAGATTTTATAAGAATGAAACTCAGCAATTTACAATATACTATTTTACAAGAATTACACATTAACATGACACGTTTGTAGAATAGAACACAAAAAAACAACTTTTTTCCATCAAGCATTTTTAACAATTAGGCCTACTGTAGTTAAGGGGCACCTGCTTTCTGTTGTAATGTTACATTTCAGGTTTTGATGTAGTGAAAAAAAATCACTAACATTTTTTTAACAGGTGTAAATGTTGTGCGTGCCATAAAGTGGGAGTACAGGGACACACACACACACATATAGTCTGCATGTATGTATTCACATTAGGGGGACAATGGAACAATGTACAGATGTTCAGGACATTGGGACTTTAATTCACCAAAGTGGCATTCACCAGATTACAATGTATAGCAAGGTTATTCATAAAAATAACATGAAACGTTATTGTTACTATTTTAACTGCTATACAGCTATTCAAACGCTCTATTTAAGCACAGTATGTGTATATTCTTCTTACTAAACGATCACATAAGTACTAAGATAAAAGTGTACTCCACTAAAAAGGACAAATATGAATTGATTGCTATAGTGATGACACCGTTCTTCACTTTCACTTTAAAACCCAGGTTTGGAGGACCTTAAATAGTGGCCTTACCTCCACGTACTATTAGCAAACATTATCGGCACTATACATCTTATTTCTGACGCATGCCATGTATATATACATTTATTAATCAGTGCTAATCCCCGCATTTTTAGTCTCCGCTACAACAATGCGCTCTGCATCGTTACCGCTTCCATCTGTTTGAAGATTAAAGTGTACACGAAAGACGACTCGCCTCATAACACTCACTTGTGATTGGCTGAATGTTAATTCACTCAAATCTATGTAAGTAACCAGATAACATGGGCGGGAATGTTGGCGGAAGTGTGTCGAAAAAGTGCGGGGGACAGAACCATTTTTATCTGAAGTGGGGGTATTCCCGCACATGGTGCCAATTTAGCGCAGATGCGTGAATTAAGTCTTAAAAAACAAGTGCTTATGTACATTTATAAAAAAAATGTTTTGTATTGCGGGTTTATTTGGTGCCCCTAAAGTCTTGGTGCCCCTGGGCACTCGCCCAATTGCCCATATGGTTAATCCGCCTCTGTTTCACTAAAGGTTCTTTGTGGCAAAAAAAGGTTTTTCAGATCATAAAAGAGATGGTTCTTTAAAGAACCTTTGTCTGAATGGTTCTTTGTGGAACCAAAAATTGTTCTTCTATGGCATCGCTGTGAAGAACCTTTTAAGCATCTTTATTCTTAAGAGTGTACTCTGTTTCCATATAAACTGTATACTATTACCAATTGTTAAATAACTTGTGACCTAGAGTGTTTTTTATATTTCAGGCAAGCTTTTCCAGTCATCGGATCTGCCAATGATTGTGGAGTTCATTCTGATGTTCCACAAGGACAAGCCTATTGATTGGCTTCTCGATCACATCCTGTGGGTCAAAGCATGCAACCCGGAGAAAAACTCTGTATGTGATGTTATGAAGTTTTGTCTTTGTTTGTTTGCCTGATGTAGACATTTTATTGGTCATCATTGTGATTCTATTCACATAGGCACACTGCAATACCGAGAAGGCCAAACTAAAGAGAACACACAAGCCATCTTTGTTTCAACATGTCGGTTTGCATTCGTCCCTGCAGGGTAAAATGCAAAACCTAAAAGTAAGTGAAATTTCCTCTTCCGGTGAGCCACCCACAAGGTTGCATTTAACTTGTGGGTAACACTTTACTTGAAGGGGTGTTCATAAGACTGACATGACACCTTCATAATAATGACATGACACGTGTGAAAATGTGTTGAGTGTAAAATGCTGTTGGCTCTCGTTAACCGATCACGTCATTCTAATGTTCCGGCTTGTTTACAGATGTGTTGATGTCCGTAAAATAATCATAATAAAAAAAGATGCGTTGATGTCCGTTCCCGGAGTTCCTTGAACAAAGTTATCGTATGACTTTAGTTCAGAAGGTTTGCAAAGCGACTTGTTTGTAATACGTTTATACTGTTTTGTTCATTTTATGGAATAAGTACATGTGACTGTAATTTAACTTGTGTGTTGTGTTTAATGGTTGACAAGTGGTTAGGTTTTGGGTAAGGGGTGGGATAGGAGTTAGGTGCTCATAAAATATCTTTGACATTGGTAATGTCAAGTTGTCATAACAAAGACACTGACATGATATTATGTATTGCTTTATGTCAAGTTGTCATAACAAAGACAACTAAAAAAAATTCATCTTGGCATTAAAAATGACATAAATCAGCGAATGACACTTAATGACAGTTGGCATAAACATGCATAAAATCTCCTTCATATTCATGACGTGTCATTTCATGATTATGAAGGTGTCATGTCAGTCTTATGAATACCCCTTCAAGTAAAGTGTTACCGTGTTTGTACATGTGATGTTGATTCAGAAGATACAGCAAACAATAAGGCAGTTCTTCAGGTTTTGGGATTAAGTGCGTGTGTGTGTGTTTGTACATGTGATGTGTAGGATAAAGACTTTGGGAACCTGGTGTTGTTCAAATCCCATCACAACCCACCTGCAGAGCTCAGCAGCAGTTTGAAGCACTATCAGACGCACGGTCTAGAGGGGGCGTACAGAGGAGAGGACTTCTTCTGGGGTCTCACACCCAAAAAAGGAGATTATATTGTCATCACATTTTCTAATCCTCAAACAGTCAAAGGGTGAGGCAACACAACTAGTGATGTATTTGCTGAGAACACAAGCTTGCTTGTCTACATTTTCCTTCAAAATGTCATCAAAGATACAAAAGCCATTGTAAAAGTCATACAATGATGGCATGTTGCTTCATTTAATATTTAAAGGTGCAGTGAACTAGGAACACAATTTTAACCCGAGCTTTTGTTATATAAGAGGGAAACGTATTCAAGCGAGTAAGCGTCAGACCTGAAAACGCCCTTGTTACTGAAATAACAACTGTTATTGACACGAGGCTCAGAGAACGGCAGGTCCTGGAATGCACCTATGACGTCATAGATAGGTTGAACACCGCCTCCACAGAAGAATATCAACGCCTACTTCTCGAGCCCTGCCCACTGGTTCGCGCATGACAGTACTGAACACAAGCTGCACGGAACCAGATAGAGCGAGTGTAAGCATCATGCCGTTAAAGATCACAAAATATTGTGCAGTGCCTGGTTGTGGAAGAACACAGTCGCTGCATAACCTTCCTTCGGATTCCGACAGTAGGAATGCGTGGTTGAAGTTCATTTTTAAAGACGTTCCGCTCACGTGGGGAAAACATTGAGCGTTTGTTCGCTTCATTTCAACGCGGATTCCTTGAACAAGTCACAGGTCGATGCTTGGTTTTGCGGAGAGACTCAAATTAAAAAGCAGTGCTGCGCCGTCAATATTGGATCCAATAGGAACGACGCATATTTGTACTATGCGTCACTATTGCTTTGTTAGAGATCGCTTGATATGCCCTGATACCCAAATAGCACAGGTACATCTGTGAGATGTCTGCTAAAGATCTGGAGATCTGGAAAACATCTGCTGTGTAAACACATCTGCTAAACATCTTAGAAAGAGCTGTTGTACATCCACTCTAAATCATACACATCTTACAGACATCTTCTAGAGGTCTATACGACATCTGACAGCAGACGTGAACAAACAGCATCTGCCAGATGTCATGCAGATGAAAATGCAGACATCAAATAGATGTCTGCCAGATGTACGTGTGCTATCAGGGTAGTATTACCTGGGGACCTATAGTCATTTGTAATAATTGTAATCGGCATCTCTGGGATTTGGCGGGCTCATATATCATTTTTCAAGGATTTATCCACCGTTTGCAAATAATGGAGGCTGTTTGTAAGTGTTTTGATATTATTTCTGGTGCCGGGTCATATCCATATCTGCCAAGACTGTCGTTTTGGCCGGGAGTCTAACGATAGTTTATTTATCATGAAAACTATAACATTTGAGACCCGCGATCGCAGTGATCTTCTGTCCGGTTCACGGGTCTTAAATGCTGACATGTACGGTCATATATCACTAAACACCATACAACTATAGGCTGTACAAACTATACGCAAAGCCTTGCCATCACATCCGGAAAATACGTCCGTAAATTTGAGTAAAATCACGTTACGTAACATTACGTGTCTAACCAAATTCACAGAAGGCTCCAACTAAGTCAACTACGCAAGCTGCTATCCAATCATAGCAGTCAGTCAGCGTTTACTTCCAAGTCTTCTATGCGGCCCGCCCTTAAAAACCGAGCGTTTGTCAAGCCGGACTCAAAACCAGGGTAGAAAATAGCCTATTTCTTATTGATTTTGATGTTTTCGAATGTAAAAACCATGCGAACGTCATAAGTAGACATCAGACAATAGTATAAAACTATAAAAACGGCCAGTTCACTGCACCTTTAAAATCTTAACCAAATTAGGGTTGGTGAGTTAAATTCCTAATTTGTATTTCGTGTTGAATGTTTAGGATGGGTGGTCACCTTTTTGTCCTCCACCTAAAGCCAGGGCTTATATTGTTAAATATCGCATTGTTTGTGTAGAAATCTATGTAAACAGAAGAACCAGTATAGCAGTATCAATTTACATAGCAACCAGCTTCAGCCCTTATATATTAGACTGCGTTTTCTGAGTTTCTGTTTCACTTATTCCTCTGAGCAGGATATTCTATACTGACCGTATTGTTTAGGAACTGAATACACCGCTTTAGCTCTGTCATTTAAATTCCCTAAATTAAACATATACAGGATATATTAGTAGTGTTTTAGAAATGGATGACGTGGTCTTGAGAAGAAAATGAACATTCTGAATATCAAACATGATCGATGTCATCAGCCCAGACCAGACCAGACAGATTAACATTTCAAATGAGTTGTAAATGTTCTGTTGTATACTTTGTTCTAACGTTTGTGCGAAACAGGAAGTGCTTCGGAAACCATGTAGTTTACGTACTGCAAAATGGTTTATACTGTAGCAGTTTCTCACACTTGTTCAGTTATTTATTCAGTACCATTTTAAAATGGCTATAGAAATAAAAGACTGTTTGAATTGTAATTGTGACTTTTACCTGTTCTGTTTATGTTGTAGCGTAACCTCTGAAAAAACACCAACTGAATGCCCATAACTGAATTATTCCTCTTAAAAAGCAGTTTAAAAGGATGTTAAATGCTTAGAAGTAGTTCACCCAGAAACAAAAATCCTGTCATCATTTATTCACCCTCTTGACATTTTAAAACTGTATGACTTTCTTTCTTCTGCAAATTACAAAAGAAGATATTTTGAATAATGTTGGTAACCAAAAACCGTTGGTCCCCATTTACTTCTATTGAATGGATACAAAACCAATGCAAGTCATTGGGGACCAACGGTTTTCGTTAACCAACATTCTTTAAAATATCTTCTTTTGTGTTCTACAGAAGAAAGAAATTCATACAGGTTAGAAATGACAAGAGGGTGAGCAAATGATGACAGAATTTTCATTTTTGGGTAACCTATAACTATTAATTTCAACTTGTACCTCAAAATGTCAAAAACAAAACACCACAATGACAGAAACAGACTTTCTATTAAGCTAGTGTGTGTGTTTTTGTTAATCTATCTCTTTGTATGTTAAATTGAGTGTAAGCATGTTATTTGTACGTTTTTATTCCATCTATTTGTAGGTTCCTTTTTCGAAGTGGTAATATTGAAACAAATGGTGACAGGTTTTACAACACAACAGTGGAAGGACTACCTGTTTATGTAAGTGATATGCCATTGTTTTGCCGGTTAGCATTGTCATACTGCCACAACATTATGCAAATTCCAAAACCACCTGTTCGCACTCACAATGCAAGGACCATGTTTTATTGAATCTGATATAATCATTGAATGTTAACACGTTCAAACTACAAATAATCATCACAGGTCACTTCAGGTCATAAATTTGGGTATCAGTAAAATATTTTATAACTTTGTTGTAGGGTTTTAAAAATTTGGTACATGGTTAAATAACAATAAAAAAATTCTGGTGTGGTCGTAAGAGACTACACCCATTCTCTCCTCTATATTTCTATTTTACTGTATTAGTTTGCTTTGTTAGAAATCACATCTAAAAATGGTAAAGCAGTAGCCTTTGCTTCTTTAAAATCTTGTCCTTCATCTACCTCAGGGACATTCTTTCATCAAGGAAGTTTATCTTTTACGCTTATTTGCACCGAAGGGCTCAGACGTGTTTTGTGTCTGTGTGTTTTTACAGAGCGCTGTGAAGGAGAAGGTGGAAAGAGGGGAACTGCCCTGCTGTAAACCTTCAGCTAATGGCTTTGTTGTGATAGGTACGCAACCATTTTTTCTCCTGTTGTCTCTTTCCGTCACGTATTTGTAAAATTTGTTTGAACGAAAAAGTTGAATGTCACGTTCGTTGGACGGTGAACAAGGGTTACTGGACTTCTTTAATGACACATCAGTCATTGAGCTTGTCAGATTTAGTATGTTCTGTTTTTCATTAACTGACTGGGTGTGAGTACACAGGCATGTGTTTGCAGGGTCCAAGATTTTTATAAACATATATAAAAATGAAAATATGAAGAAGAAAATTTGTGGTGAGCACGATTTCATGGAGAGGTGCAAGCTGCCTCATCTTACGTGTGTACGGTACAATATAGTGTCCAAAAGCGATGTCTGAAGTGCATATTTGCACTCTTGCATACTTGTTTTCAATGACCCCTCAGTTTCGATTATCCGATTTACCATCCAAATTTGAGGTGTATGGTACAAAATGGAGAAAACACTAATTATGGTTTAGATATTTGACCAGAGCATATCACAGAATATGGGATGTATTATAAAATACACAGAAAAAATACACAGACAAACAAAAATCTCATAGGAAATAAAGCATACATTTTTCAATTTTGTTAATATTTTGTTGATTCTCTCTCTCTCCCTGGCCTGAGTAAGCTTTGTGCATGTGGTGTATGTAATTTTTGCCAAACCTCCTTAAATTCTTTTCAAAGTTGATTTCTAGTTTGCCCAACTACACTACATGGCACACATACAAAACGTGAATCCAATTTCCAATGTTTTTATAAAGGGCAAAGACGTCAATGTCCAAAGTTGGATATCACATGTAGCCCATTGCCTACCGTACAACAAGCAACAGCTACACAAAATACAATTTTAGATACTTTTTTTTAAGGCGTTCACAAAGTATATACAAGTCACTTTCACACTCAAAGGTGTTTTTTTTGTGTGAAGAATACAGAGTGGGATCAGAAGTCAAAATGAATAAATAGTTTAATGTTGATATGATGTGTAAAGAGTCTAATGGTATTGTGTGTAGGTTCTTTTAAGAATGGAGTGGCTGCAGGCGATGTAGATGAAGAACTACAGCAGTTATCTGCCATACGCCTTCTGGTTCATTCTGATTCTGATGTCTGGGTTCTTCTCAGCGAGGTGAGTTGCTCTGTTCGTAGCCGACAGCCACACTGTCATCTGCTTTACTGTCCTTTAGATATCTATGACTGCCTTTTCCAGGAGGGGCTAAAATTCTTGAAAGGAAATTGTTTGCTATAGACATGAAAAGAAAATGTTTGCTGTAGTCATGAAAAGAGTTTCACTCTCATGATTCACTGGCCTTTATGACGTTTTTATTGCAGTATTGCATGATGCAGGCAACAGTTTTCCCATTTAACTAAACCAGTCTTAGTTAAGAAAAATAGAACGAAATTTGATGTTTGTTGCTACGAATAAGTGATTACTTTCTCCTACTTTGCATTTTCCTTATAAAATGGTTAGATTTATCTGTAAGCATATTATGGCATCTTTGCACAGTCGTACCCAACAATTTTATTTTAATTCAACAATGTTAACTTGTATGAAAATCTAGAACTTAAGACTATGCAACCAGTGAGTAGTACTGCCATTGAATTTTGATTAAAATTGCTATTTTGATTAAATCAGATGTCACTAAAAAACTAAAGTGGGACATTTTGGGGGGGTTTCATTGTGTTTAAATTATAGGAATGACGTTTTTAATGATAATCATGTTTTCGTGTGAATTTTGGGTGAAAAACATAAAAATGGCTTATTTTTCAGGTAATTGGGGTAGAAAATAACATAAAAAGCACCAAATAAATATATAACTTGAAAGATTTTTCATTTATTAAAAAGAAAAAAGATAGTTTATGACATTTATTTAAAATATAAATGGAATCCCAAAGTGGCCAAATTTGTCCACTAACAGCAGATTAGTGTGGTTGTAATTAACACCACTTGAATTTCTCAACATTTCATAAAAACACAATGCACATACACACCCTAACATTCAGCAAACTGTCTCTTGAATACACCCAAACAAAAACTAAGGAGAATGGCTTCCTGTAGCGCTTGTTAGGGCAGTTTATTGTTTAAACTAGTCCTTTATGTAGAACAGTTTGATAATAAAACGGTATTTTTTAAATGTATCTGCATGTGTATATTTTTATTAAGACACAATGTTGATGGCACAAATTGTAGCCTCCAAACTTTTAACATTATTTTATATATCAGGGAAGTTTTTATCCCTTCTATTTTGCCGAAGTATTCGGTTAAACCTTGGTGTTTCCTTTCTTTAACACATTTACTGTATATGTAATCATAGGCTATATAACAGATTTGGACAGATTTAGTCTAGTTTAATCATTGCGGCTCATGTTAGCTTTTTTAAATAACGAAACACGACCAAGCTTCTGTAAATGTTTGCATCTGTAACCGAGTTTGAAGCTATTTATTTTCTTTAATAAAGTGATAAACCTAAAAAAAGGCCGAAAGCCTCTGTTTAGCCTATAGTCACAGTCAATGTGCAATTTGCATGTGTTTGCAACGCAAAATTCTTGTCGACTCCATTCATTCAAATTCATTCTGGCTAGAACTATCAACAAATGGGTCTGACACGATCCTCTGAAGACTTCTGTTTTAAACACTATGAAAGCATTCTGTTTAACAAGTCCTTTTCATTTTTAAGCTTTGTTTAATACATTAGGACAACAAGTGTTTAATGTATTTTAACACGGGTGACACACATTCTCTGTTTAGTTAAAACTTGCAGCTGTGACACAGTATCTAAGGTTTGCTTAAAAGTTACTTCTCTCTGACAGATCCTGATTAAAGTTTGATGAGCAGGGGAGAGAGGAGAAATCGGAGCTGCATGGTAACCTGTCAAATCTCGTGATGTGGGCAACAGTGCACCCTGTTGTTCTGGGAAAGAACTTTCTTGTTTAAGGACAAACCCTTAGGCTACTGCATAACGGGATGTTTTCCTCATTAAGTGAATGAAAATATATTTGTTGTCTAACTTATTCTGTTTTGTTATCATTTCTTGATGATAATTGTCATTATATTACAACAACGACAAAACTTGCAAGGGACTATGCAATAAAGAAACGTGACTGTTTTATATACATTTTAAGTATGAAAACATTTGGCATTCATGCTAATGTCAGAGAACACCTCATTCCAACAAATGACAATAATACCAGCAGTTTGTAATGCAAAATTGTCATTCATCATTGTATGTGTTTATACTGTTTTTGTTTTCATGTCTAATTTTTTAACCCCTAATAGATCAGATATTTAACATCTTTATGGGGGGTTTGCAATAAGGCCTGAAGTTCCTTATTGCCTAATTTAACTGGTGGATACATGTAAACCCAGAATTCTAGATGAAGTGAGGTGACCAAATCAAGAACAAACACACAGGGTCCTAAAAAGCATGAAGGACTTTAACCACAGCAAATTATATATTATTTATTAAAACAGGCATTTCCAAGGCCACACAATGGTAAAATTCTACAAAAACACAAAGTTTAAAATACTCAGAGGCCCAGATGTAATGCATTTTAGAAAACTCCCTTTGGTAGCACCAAGTAAAGGGTCTTATATAGGTTTTATACCTGAATTGTTTTCTCCCAACTTAAATATATCCAGTGCTGATAAAGACAAACAGTTCAAGAGAGCAAATGTTATGTCATTACAGCTGTGCTCTGACCTACAACGCAACAATAAATTAAATATGTAAAATATAAATATATATTTTGAAACAATTATGAGTTTGTTTAGTCATGAGACATTAAAAAGTATTGTTTAAAACCTGCCTAAATATTGCATTGCAGCATAATGTACCTATAATGTTTTTTTACACATGATCTTTTCAGTCAAATTATTTTTAATATTTAATACAAAGCAACTGAAGACTAAAAAAAATAAACACACATACCGGATAATACAAACAATGTAAACTATTTTAGTGGCGTCTATAAAATGAATCCCAGAGGAAACTTAAACGGCTGATATGGCAAGGGTTTATTCTGCTTGGGGTCGTGGACCTACACGAGAAGGTTTGGGAGAGATACTCTCCTATTTTCGTTTGCTCTTGGAGTCAGTCGTCTAAAACACACTAGATGCTGACATGAGGTTCTCAATATACTGCCCAAGAACCTGATTCTCTGATTTTAACTTGAGATTTTCTTCTTTAACTGCATCCACTCGAGCTGAGAGGTCTACCAGATGGAAAGAGAAGCACAGAGCCCTTATTTATACATGTATACCTTCCTTTATGATGTTTAACACATGCTCTTACAGTCAATATGTAAATTGACCTATTAAACAGAGTGACAAGCAATCACTGAATTTAAAACGTATTTTGATGCTTCAAAAATAGCATGATCATCGTAGACATATTCTTCTGTCATTTTTGCTATAACTTTTAAACAAGATCAGTCCCAAGATGATTTTAGTGGATGCATGGAATCAGATGCCCACGAGTTCACACAGGTGTCCAAGCAGAGAAACAACAGGTGTGGTTGATCACATTATACATGTATAGACATTCCACTTATAGTTTGGCAACTACAAAATGTGTTTTGTTTCAAACATAAGCCTGATGGATGCTTTATTATGCTTGTGTAATGGCCAACACACATTTTTCAGTGTGGCCTAAGATCCCAAATAGTTTTGGGGTAAATGAACGTCAGTATTTATGTGCCATGGTTTTGTTACCCTCAAGAGTATTTTGCAGCTCAAGGACCTGGTTTATAAGTCTGGTCTTCTCCTCCAGCTCTGCCTGATTTTCCATGTCACCTGGAAAACAAATTAGAATTAAACCAATTCTAATGGTCCCCATTACCAACACGTGGACCATCCGCTATTCACCAATAAAACCATTAGAATCTTTTAAATCGTGTATTTTGAGCCTTTTTATCATCTGCCAGATAGCATCTCACCAACAAAACAACCAAAATGACCAGTGAAGACCATTATAGTTCCCATTAAAACCAATACAACTCCAATTAGCTATTAAATCCATTAGAATTTCGGTTTCCCTTTAATACAAGTTGAAGATTTTTTGCAGCATTGCCTCAGTTTCTTACCGTCCATGTCACAGTTCATGGTGAAATACTTGTCTTCGTCTTTGAAATGCAGGGCTGCGACTCAAGTAAACACTCTCCAGGGTGCACAACCTGATCGATGCTATTAAAACAAACAGTGAGATTACAAAAGGCTTACAATCATAATATGGAAGTTTATCCATCAGTTGCTAACGTTTCGTCTTACTAAATAGCGTATGCATTTGAAAAGTAATTCAGTGCATAGCTTTTATATTCATTTCTAGACTATTACAATTTTATATTTTGTAACATCTAAGGAGAAGTGCACAAAATAACGCGCATAGTAGTCCTGTGTTGATGTAAATCAGCAGTTAGCGGTTCAGCTGCCGTTAGCTGACCCACAGCTGATCAGATAAACAAACCAATACGCCTTTTGCAGTCCTGTTTTAAATTACAATTCACGTCATTTCCTTAACGGTAAACATATGTATGTATTAAAAAATAAAATGTCATATTCTAACCTTTGAAATGCACAATTAGACCGGCCAAAGAGATGTTTCTCTACCACCACAGCGATGTCCGGAGTCTTACGTCATGGACCATGCACCCTTTACATGCCACAGCTAAAAAATAAAGTGTTTTAATAGAGTTTAATTGTGCTGTTATTAAACATGTACCTGTTAACGCAATACAAGTTTGAATGGGTTTCTTTACAAATATCATTATGAACCATCAGTTGTTTGCCATTAATAACATTACAAAACTCCTTTATGTAGTGTTCCAGTAGCATTGATAGTGTTCTTTTGGTCCCCATCCACCAGATAACATCCCACCAACAGAACACAACACATTACCAGTAAGATCCCCAGGGACCATTAGCTCCCATTAAAACCAAAATACTTCCTATTGTAATTGTTAAATCCATTAGAATTTCTGAGATGGTTATGATTAGAATGTTATTTACTCTTTTCAAACATCTCCCCTACGCTGGATGTAATAACAACAGCTGAGAGAAAAACATATTCATCGTAGACATAA
Organism: Triplophysa rosa; assembly: GCF_024868665.1. Classification (NCBI taxonomy): domain Eukaryota; kingdom Metazoa; phylum Chordata; class Actinopteri; order Cypriniformes; family Nemacheilidae; genus Triplophysa; species Triplophysa rosa. Next base: position 19,174,630 of record NC_079902.1, read on the forward strand.
ATGTAGTTGCTGAAGAAAAGAGTAGAAATGCAAACTTTTGTGAGCACCAGTGCAATTTCCTTTTATTTCTATCTATCTATTATTTTTAAATATATTTCTATTTGTATACTTTTGATGGATGTAGAGGGATAATCGCATTTGACAACACAATGAGCTAAATCACATTTTTGAAATGCAGTTCGTTAAAATGTGTAACACTTAACATTTATTGTAAAATACGTCCTTAAGTCAAAACCGGGTATAGAAGCATTTTGGGAGGATTTTTATTTCACATTTACCACAGTTCTTAATATGGTATGAAACTGGTAACAAAAAACAGGAAAATAAAATATAACATATACATAAAATACAAAACAAATATTTCACTTCCATTCTGTTGAGTGAGAAAGCAAAAGCAACATGTTCAGTCTTATATACAGTAATAACTTAGAAGAACGTATGAATAAACATGTCAAAGACTAAACAAAACAAAAAAACAAAATGTATTAACACAATGAAAAAATTAAAACAAAAACCTTAATTAAATAGCCATTTAACATGTAACAAAAATAAAGTTATTCGCATTAATACATTCTTGGGAGTTGAAACAGATGTGCCTGTTATGTAGGTAATAAAATATCATCTGAGAAATTACATAACAGATTATTGCAGACAGTTTATAAATATGAATAATATTAAGGTCATTCAAGCACTGGTTTGAAATACTAATTTTGTGTGCTTTGCTTTTAATATTAAAGGTTTCATGTTTGCAGTCAGTAAAGGTGAAGCCTTTATGCTTACTACATACGGTGTGTTAAAAGAATAGTTCAAACCTCAAAATTTGAATAACCATAATTTCCCCAGACTCCTTTTCATCTGCAGAACGATAATGATGGACAAACTCAGTCCCTGTTTATTTTCACAAACGGAAAGAGAGCCACGTCAACAGTGTTCAAAAGTTTTTCAATGCGTTTCATTGAAGAACAAAAGCAATGCAAAAGTGAGTGAATGATGATGGCATTTCTGAATCAAACAAGCCTTTTAACTAGGGTTGGGAATCGTTTCAATTTTATCGATTCCGATTCCAATTCTGATTCTGCTTATCGATTTCAATTCTTATCGATTCCCAGTTTCGATTCCACAGTTGAAGTAAAACATTTAGATATCAACCTGTATGGTCATTTAGCCTGCTTATTGACTTGTTTGCAAATATATATTTATGAGCACCGTTTTGTGTATATTTACACATAGAAACACACCTTTTCTGATTTATTACAATTTGTATTATCATAGTTGAACTACATCATGGTTAAACTGCAGTTACAATAATGCAACTATGGTTAATTTGTGATTCCTGTGCTTTAATACAAATTCTATAGCTAAACTATGCTTACTATAGTAAAAAATATCGATAATTTTCATAAGGGCTTTTATTGAGATATCAGCAGATCATGCAACGCATGTACTTTTCTGAGGAATTGATAAGAGGAATTCAAATTTTAATCTCAAGTATCCGATTCCTATTCCTTTCGATTCCGATCCGATTCCTAGCCTTTCGATTCCGATTCCAAATTGGAATTGATTTTCGATTCCCAACCCTACTTTTAACAGAGAGAGTATTCTGGAGCTCTTGGAAAAGCTTTAGGTTTGACTAGCAAGGTCTCGTTTTCTGTAAGGGGAAGATGTGACATAAATGAGGTCTGTGCACTGAAAACATCAAACGCTGTAGGGACACTGATGCTGCTTTAGCTGCTCCGTGTCGCTGAATGTCTGGTTGCATTGAGAGCAGTGATGGGAGTTTCGCTCGGCTCGTTCTCCGGCGTGGATCTGCTGATGTCGTTTCAGGTACTCCACTCGACTGAACCGTTTCCCACACGCCCTGCACTCATACGGTCGTTCCCCCGTGTGGATGCGCTGGTGCCTCTCCAGGTTGCCAAGACGACTGAAGCTGCGGCCGCACTGTGGACATCTATGAGGGCGCTCACCCGTGTGAACCAGCTGGTGGCGCTCGAGGGACCGTGAGTGCGTGAACCGCTTACCGCAGAGCTCGCAGCGATGCGGCTGTTCTCCCACCTGCACGCATTCGTGGCTCTTGAGGCTCCAGGCGTGGCTGAATGCTCTCCCGCATACAGAGCACTGATACGGCCGCTCCTCAACACCGGGGCACGCGTGATCTGCCAGGTCAGAGGCGGAATTGAAGCCACAGCCGCACCTTGAGCAGAAGTGCAGGATGTCCCCGCAGTCTCCTCCTGACCCGTTTTCCTCTTCCTTGTTCACAGGGGCTAATGGGAGTTGTAGTTCAGGAGGGTCAGTTCTATGCGATGAGGAGGACACACCCTGCTGTGAGCTGCACAGGCCGTCTAGTCCGATGAACGCAACCCCGGTTCCGCTCACCTCTTGAGAGGGGCTGCCCAAGCCAGACTCCGCCTCCTCCCTTTCACGTTCAGCTTTGAGTGCGGTCTCTAGTCCGCTGAGCTCATCTCCACTGGTTATTTGCTCTTCGGACATAGGCGGTTGCTCCGCCCATACTCCAACAGGACCAAGAGAGGCGGGACCCACCTCACCTGCAGACATACACAGACAGGTATACTAATCCTATACTAATCCCTTGCACATTAAAAAATGTATACACCCAATCATTTCTGATATTATTTACTCACTCGTGTCATTTTAAACTGGTGTGCTGTTGATTTTTCGTGAAACGCAAAGGGAGAGACTTGTGTACATGCTCATATTTCAAACAATGATATTTTAGAGACCATGGCTGGAAAGCACTAAAAATTACTATTGGTAAAAGCATGTAGAAAGTTGTCCAATATGATTTATAATAAATATCTTAAAGTCACTAAATTTACAGATTCCCATAGTGCTTTTATGGATTATGTTTTCCACTGTTTGGATCTCAAAAGTCAGGATCATTATGAATTTTTATAATATTGAAAAAGAGCATCAAAAAAATCGGACATTTAAGGGATAGTTCAACCAAAAATGAAAGAAGAAAGTTGGTAACCGAACAGCGCCGGCACCCATTCACTTCTATTGTATGGACACAAAACCTGAATGGGTGCCAGTGAATAACATTATTTAAAATATCTTCTTTTGTGTTCTCCGTAAGAAAGAAAATCATACAGGTTTGAAATGACAGAAGGGTATGTAAATGACGACATTTTTAGGTGAGCTATACCTTTAAATAAAGCCAGTTTTCCCGAACAAGGCTTTGCAGAGCTTACCGTGGGTGGGACTGAATGTGCGAGGGCTGGTATCGCTTTGGTTCATCTGTAGAGCCTCTTGCAACAGCCTCAACGAGTCAGTAGGTCTGTAGCTCTCCACCTTCATCCATCATCCCACAACAACAGAATAAAACAAGAACAAAGTGTGAAATGAAATAATGACTTTTTTTAACTAGCCATGCATGTCAGGACAAAGACAATGTTATCACGTGCTTTCAAAGAGACAAGACCGTATTAAAAAGCAGATCTGCACTAAAAATGTATTACAGTTATAATAATTGTTGTGAATCAAGTCTTATTGGTTTGTGATAGCCAATATCTATGAAACCAATTTAGGTTTGCATCATTGGAATGCTATTTCAAGGTTCTCTGGGTTCAAATTCATCTCCTGTGTCCACAGCCACATACATCTCCTGTCTCTCCCCTTCACTCCCTGCAGCTGTTTGCTCACATCTGATTGGTTGCTCACCTCCTCTTTAATGCTGGCCACCTCCTTCCTCTCCCCAGAAACACGTATCCTTTCCTCCTCCTCCTCCTCCCCCCCTCCAACTCCTCCAGTTGGTAGATGGACACGGAACATGTCCCTCCTCTCATCCCTCGCTCCTGCAGTCCCCTCCTCCCACGCATCACCACTCCACTCCTTCCCCTGCTTGCCTCCTGAGAGAGAGAAAGAAGGGAGGGGGAAGAGGGGAGAGAGGAGAACAGGAGGGGGAGGGAGGAATGGAAACGAGGAGGAGAGGAAGGAGACAGAAACCTGAAACTGAGGAGCAGGTCGCCATTATGGTTCCTCACTCCATTTTGACTGCACGACAAAACAACACAAACCAATGAACCCGAGGTGGTCTGTGACTTACTTTGGAGATTCGTCCTGCGCGTCTTGCGCAATGTGTCCTCCGTGCCAAGCAGACCGGCAGCGCGCCGACTGGCTGCCCAACACATGCCGTATTTGCGTTCATTTCTCAGATTATTCTCAGTTAGTCTGAGTCTCAATTTCAGGGCTTCGTTTTCTTTCCTGTTCAGAGAGATTTCCACCAGGTAGTCGTTCACCGTGTCCTGGAAGAGTTTGGTGATCTCGCACACGGATGCGCGAACCAAACTATCCATGACAGCTGTCAGGTGCGCTTGAAAGGTCTTCACCGATTCCGCCATGGCTTTATTACCGTTAAATTGCACACATACACTAAGATTTTACGAGGATCGTAACTTAGTTTTCTTTTAATAAATTGTCTAATAAACAAATCAGTTCAGTAACAAATCTCTCCTTTGATATAAAACACAACCAGTCAAACTTTATGTCTTGACCATCTTTTCAGCTCAAACACCAAGCGTATCTGGTTAAAATAATCTGAAATTAAATTTCACCGAATTATGACATCAACTGTCACCCAAAGAACCCAACTTTGCACACAGCCGATGGATCAAACCGTGTTCTGTTCCTCTATCCAAATCGACCCTCTTTACGCTTGCAACCCTAAATTCAAACCTTCAAAAAATTGGGATACCTCCACCAGATAACAGCGACGGTAGTGTCCTCTTTTAAAAATAGATCCGTGTTCATGTTTTAAGTCTTTACGCATTTTCGGCTGCTGTAAACGCACCGTGTCTCGACCACCCTCTCAACTCAAGAGCTTTTAATTCTCGCCTACAATATTATTTCCGGATGTCGCGTTCTGCGCATGCTCGGGGCTACCGTAATAACCAAGCACTAGAAATAGTAAGTACTAGAAAAGGACACCACGACCATTAGAAATCAGCATTACTCTTTCAAAGAGCATCTTTGCTTTCACCAGAGCCTGTTTTGGAGTGTTATTAACATGCTAATGATAATAATTGTGGTTTAATAGTTGTGGTTTAATTTGAAAACTTAAGCACGTTATTATCATTTATATGTAGTCGTCACAAATGTCTTTGGGTAACACTTTACAGTAAATTTCAATTTGTTCCCATTAGTAAACTAGGCCTAGATTAGTAAATATCAAAAATAACAATAAATAGTGCTTCTACAGTATATATTAATCTTAGTAAATGTTAATTTTAACATTTACTAATGCTTATTTAAAATCAAACGTTATTTTACTAACACGTTAACTAACATTAACAAAGACAAAATACTGTAAACTGTAAAATATGTTGCTCATTGTTAACCTATAATTACATATATTATAAACAGCTTTTTTGTTCACTTCATACTCCTACAATGTTTGAATAAAACAAATCAATCAATGAAACAATCAAGTGTTGGTGGTTAAAAAAGTTGTCTAAAAGTTATAAAAAAATGTTTAAAAATAGTAGCTATATGCACTTGTTGCCATTTCGTAATGCTAACTAATATGCACTGTAAAATTTTATTTGGGCCACGTGAGGAGTCTTTACGGTAGCCCAGAAAAAGCACTGGCACGGCGTTTACTTGCCTTGTTTTATTCCAGAGCTCAGGTTCACTCGTCTGCATCACATTCCCGAAACGATTCACTTTTCTCCGTTGCCCTCTTTCTGCCTTTAGTGTTGCCTTTCTGTTGCAATCATGCCGATGTTCGTGGTCAACACAAATGTGGCAAAGGACGCGGTTCCTGCTGCACTGCTGTCGGAGGCTACGCAGGAACTTGCTAAAGCGATGGGCAAACCCGCGCAGGTGAGCATGCTATGTATATTCGAAACGCTATCTTATATCCTTCGATGCTTTGCAATTTATTGTGGTTGAAAGATGGGTTTAAATGAGACCTGCATATCCAGCACACATACCCTAAACAATTTAACCTCTAATGTCAGTGACATTAGCCTACAGTTAAGAGGATCTATAGTTTGGTATGCGTCTGTAAAATATAAAATGTATCCATCGTGTATCATTTTCGTCCTGATAAATCTTAAATAAATAACCTTTTTTATTTTTTTGAACTCTTTCTGCTTGTCTGTGTTAGTACATCGCCGTGCACATTGTCCCGGATCAGATGATGATGTTCGGGGGCAACGAGGACCCGTGCGCGCTCTGCTCTCTCACCAGTATCGGCAAGATCGGGGGCGTGCAAAATAAGCAATACTCCAAACTTCTTATGGGCTTTCTCAATAAACACCTTGGCATTTCACCTGACAGGTAGAACTAACATAGTTTGTATGTTTCTACTATTGATATTAGTAGTATTTGCTTTTGAATGCCACAATGATTTAGTAAAAACCTTGCATTGCTTTTCAGGATCTATATAAACTTTGTTGATATGGATGCAGCTAATGTGGCATGGAACAGCACCACCTTTGGATAAAGAATAAGTATTTATAGCCTGAGAAGGTTGCAGTTTCCACAATAATCCCAGAAGATTGAGTATTAACTCTCGGCACTCACTGCTTGCGGCAGACACCAACTTGCTTTCACAATAAAATTATATAAAAAAAATGTTTGTAGTGTTGATTTCTTGACAAATTGTACCAGTGCATCTGTTGCCTTGCATGGTATTGATTTCGCTGATGTAAGACACCCTCATAACAGAAACTGGTATAGGGAATATTCCCCCTCATGTTGCTTAAAAACGATTTGCAATTATTCTCAAAGTTGGATTGTATAGACAGAATTTCGGTCCCATCACTGTAGCAGTGCCAAGACTGAGAAACATGTTAACTTTATTTGCATCAGTCAAACAATGAAAATAGTGGACTTCAATACATCAACAGAAAAGTACAATAGCAAAGTAAAATCAAATTAGCAACATAAACAGGAGATTGAGCACTTAACCGAACAAACAAGAGTATGTCAAATATCTGTCCAGGACAACAGAGCTGACCATCAGAAAACAGACTGGGAGGTTTTTCCCATGAGTCTATTTAAATCATTGTGCATCCAATGTCCAGGAACCAGACAACTGACTAAAGGGAGAGAGAAAATAAATGAATACACAATGTATCTTTTAAAGGTATTTGTTGAAACAAACTGATAACAACATACTACCTGTCGCCTCATAAGCTTTACTTGGTCTTCAGAGCTTCCTCCAGCGCAGACACCACTTCAGCAGGATCAGGAAACTTTAACTTGCGTGGAGGACCCTTTTTAATACCAGTCCACAAAACAACCTCTATAACAAAGCATAGATGGAGAGAAAAAAAATAAGAAAGGCAGTATGAAAATAATTATTGAAACATCTATCAAATGTTCTCCTATCCTCTTTGACGTACACAATATATACTTTCTGGATTTTGTCAATAAAAGCCATGGTTGTTTGTCATGGCCATATTACCTTTGTCCCCCTGCATTAGTGTGACCTCAAAGCTGTTTCGTCTTGGTTTTTGTGGATTGAGCTCAATGCTAAATTCAGGGTGTGAAGCCCCAAGTGCCTCACGCACGCCTTCAGCATTCCGCCCATACACTCGTCAGCTTTTACTGTTAAGATGCAAAAAAAAGCATGACGAACATATGACTGTCATCTTGACATGATTTTCAGTGGCACGTCTAACTGCAGACACACAGCATGCTATCCAGGTGTCAAATAGTTCAATCAATTATTTTAAATAAATGTTCTTCAATTTAAATAATTGTTAAAATATATTTATAGAAATTATTAATAACATATTAAACACCTGTTAAAAAGTGAACAGAGAGATCTGACAGCTACAGGTCACTAAACCCAAAAGTACACAGGCCTAAGTTAGAATGAAATATTGTGTATTTTTAACTGGTGCCACACTTTTGGAATTGTTGCTTTAAATCCTGATTGATGAACTATATGCACGTGACAATATTGTATCTGAGAAGCTTTCTAAAAGGGAAGATCTGATTCTGCCGCTTAAGAAGCTTTGCGAGGCGACAAGACACTCTCTTCTGTGTTTTCATTTCTTCATGCCCTTACCAGTGCTCGACGACCACTCGTTGTCCTGTTTTTTGCTTTTCGGTTTCAACTTCATCGAGCTTTTCTTTCTTCTCCTCCACTGTAGCTGCTTCTGCATCTGCATCCACAGCCTTGCGCTTCCGACCACGACCTGCACATTACAATTCCATCACAGCGTTTTAGTCTTGCGGGAATTACTTTATAGGATCAACACTAAATGCATGCACGCAGTTTCTTGCATAAGTGTGTGCTTTTATTATGAATATTTTTTAAGAATTACAGAACATTTTACATACCTGACTTAGCTCGAGACGCCATTGCGCAGCGCTTTATTTATTACACAAGTTTGGCGGTTATATTGAGGAAAGGGGTTAAATAACTTGTGTAAAAGTCTAGCAGACACTGACGCCTATTGGTGCGGACACTAAAGTGCACGCAACACAAAACAAGTCGACATTTGATTAAATGTATTAACTCGTGTGGCTTGCAAATATCCAAAAGTTCTGGTGGTCACACGATCAAATTCCATCATTAATTAAAAAAAATTCAATTGAAAAAGTCGTGACACAAATATTTAAAAATAGCAAGAAAAATATATACACTAGAGGGCGCAAGCTTACGTCAAACCAGAGAAATGCCGATACCAAATGAAAAATAATGTAGTACACTTTAGTATTCATCATAGTAAGCTGTAGTAAAATTCCTGAACAATATAGTGTTTTTGAACCATTAAAAGTATAATATGGTGTTTACTACAATTTATTAATTTACCATATAGTTAATACTACATAATAACATAACATACTATAGTTCGTATGCTGTAGTATCAAAAATAATACGATTTATTATATAAATTTATGATTATATTTTTTTTATTGAGTACAAAATTTTAATACAACAAAATGGCGACAAAACAAATATTCCAACAAACCATAAAGCAAAACATAAATAAAAATAATAAGAAACTAAATACTTTAAAAATAATATAATTACAACAGATTATACAATACAAACAAATTAAATAATTTTAATGCCTTTTGATTTTTCATTTTACTTAGGGCACATGAGAAGTATTTTAGATCCTTTCTAAATATAACCAACAAAGGAAGAGATTTAAAATATCTGCATTATAAAGTGTTTCGCTGATAATATAATGATATTAATCAAATCGTTCAAAACAGAGCACTCTTTGGTAATTCCATACAATACAACTTGTGAAGTAAGAGTGAAACCATGATTATAATTTCTTCATCACTCAAACATTTTTTTTTATTATTGAAACAGCATTAATTTACAAACTCAAATGGGGAACACAAATATGCATATGAAAAAAACATATACACACTTTTCCATAATTAAATTAGAAGCATACCCCCTATCACTCAAACATGGCAAGCATGACAGGAAGAATTGATGGTTAACCAATAGCATTGCACAACGTCACTTTTCCGCGACACATCAGCATCGTTGTTTTGTGTAGAAACATAGCGCATGTTTGTGAAAATGAGAGGTAATTGGTAAAAAAAACCCAGAGGTGTCAAAATCAACTTGTTTTAGAAATTCTTGTTGTGTTATGATATATTTAAAACATACTGATTAAGAGATCCGGAGCACAGACAACTGAATTGTATCGGTAGGCTAACAGTAGCAAGCTAACCCTACATATAAAAGAGTGTTTCATAAGTCCAAGATATACCACACGGGACGAATTCTGAAAGGTATATTGCAATTATTTATTTTACATCTTACATTATTTTACATAAAGAAAACTTAATACTAATCGGTTTAAGTCGTTTAAATCAATTTGACGTTGACCGTTCTTGTCTTTTCCCTACCAAAGCCATGACTGCAGAAGCCCCAGAAAAGTCAGCTGAGGAGGGCATGAGCTCGGCGGGTGGTGCTGGGACTTCGGGGACACGTTTCGACCTGGACAAGGAGACAGAACTGCGTTTTGAGGTCGAAGCAGGAGAACGAGTCCAGCTTGAGTTGTTATCTGGTATGGCAGAGGTGTTTGGATCCGAGCTGAACAAAAATAAGAAATACACCTTCGGACCAGGTTCTAAGATCGCTGTGTTCACCTGGCATGGCTGCGGCGTGTCGCTTACAGGCAAAACAGAGGCGAGTGAGCTTGAATAGATGTCAGTGACAGTGAGTAGAAGAAAAAGGTGCTTTTCAAACACAACTCTTCTATTGAATACAGGTGGCGTATGTCTCCAAAGATACACCTATGATGTTATACCTCAATACCCATGCAGCGCTAGAGCAGATGAGACGTCAAGCGGAGAAAGAAAATGAAAGAGGTCCAAGGGTATGTTAACAGCCATAAATCTCAAACAGTTATTGACAGCTAACCAAAAATGTTTTTGTATAATATTAGTTGCTCCAAAGCTATTTGACTTTCTTCTGTGGAGATCAAGAGGAGAAATTTAGAAGAACGTGGAAAGTGTACTCCAAAATTGCTTAGAAAAATGGTGTCTGCCAAATGCATCAATGTAAACATGTTATTTTGCTGTTTGATAGGTTATGGTTGTTGGTCCAACTGATGTAGGAAAGTCAACATTATGTCGGGTGTTGCTGAACTATGCTGTGCGACTGGGACGAAGGCCTACGCTGGTAGAACTGGATGTTGGCCAAAGCAGTGTAAGTGAATAATGCCTAAACAATCAATGCAACATCTGTTAAACATTGGACACTTGCAAGAAATTAAATGCTATTTGTTTATGTAATTGTTCTCATCTGTAGGTGTCTATACCTGGAACTATGTCAAGTCTGTGTATTGAACGTCCGGCTGACGTAGAAGAAGGTTTCTCTGTCCAGGCTCCACTTGTCTTTCACTTTGGATCCACAACACCAGGAACCAACATCAAACTTTACAACAAGGTGATGACAAAATATCTCTCAATGATTGAGTTAGAGCTAGGCCTTAGATGGAGATCATTGAGATCACTTTTAATCAATCATTAATAGAATGTATCATTAATATCTCTTTCTGTTTTTTGGGTGATGTGTAGCTGACTTCATGCCTCGCAGAAGTGTTTTCCCAGCGCTGTGAGGTGAACCGCAAAGCAAGCGTGGGTGGCTGTATTATCAACACCTGCGGCTGGGTCAAAGGTTCAGGCTACCAGGCTCTGGTCCACTGCGCTTCGGCCTTTGAGGTGGATGTTGTTCTCGTCCTGGACCAGGAACGTCTCTACAATGAGCTGAAACGTGACCTGCCACACTTTGTGCGTGTAGTCCTTATGCCAAAGTCTGGTGGCGTTGTGGAGCGCTCCAAGGACTGCCGACGAGAGTCACGGGATGAAAAAATCCGGGAATACTTCTACGGATTCCGTGGTACTAGCTTATACCCTCACGCCTATGATGTGCGCTTTTCAGACGTTCGCATTTACAAGATCGGAGCACCCTCCATCCCAGACTCTTGTCTGCCATTGGGCATGTCCCAGGACGACACCCAGCTAAAACTTGTCCCAGTTAGTCCAGGTCGGGATCTGACCCACCAAGTTCTGAGTGTCAGTTCTGTGGATGATGATGCTGAGCCGGGGGACGGTCAGAGTAGAGGGATCCTAGAGAGTCCGGTCTGTGGGTTTATAGTTGTGACATCGGTTGACACACAGGCTCAAGTGATGACTGTTCTCTCACCAGCGCCCAGACCACTGCCACGACACACTCTGCTCATTATGGACATTCGTTTCATTGATCTAAAGTAATTTAATCTCAAAATGTAATGGGGATTGTATGTGAAACAAACAGAGACATTGTTTACAAAGGTCAATTGAAGATCTCTATTGTAAGATTGAGTATTTATAGCTGTATTTCAAAAAGCAAATTTTAATTTTGTACATTTCTAAAAGCTACTGTATTATAGTTTTTTATTATGTCAGATTTCCATCTGTCCCTTTGAACAAAAATAAAACAATCCCAAACCAGTTTGATTGCATGTTTTTCCATTTCATTGCACTTCATTGACAATGTTTTAAGCAAATAAATTAAGCAATTATTATTTTGACATTTCACACTGATGGTATGATGTGTACACACGAAGCTCTTCCGGATCTCAGCCTTGAATGTCCTATACCGGTGTCCTTAAACGATGCTGGTGCCGAAAATGATGATGGTGCCACGTTAGAGGGCTTTATTTTTGGTTTATCACACACTGCACCGCATGAACGACACCGGGAGTTTTCAGCCTCGGGCGTACACAGATCAAAAGCTGTTTACCGAGCCGTAGACAGAGTTAGAGATTAAGGAAGAGAGAGAGGATTGAGATCGCTGAAGCTCCTCTCCCATCAGATAATACCACTGGCCCAGGTCGGGATACAGAAGAGAAACCAAGGCTCCAGACTACGGGATGTATAAATAAACGCAAGCTGAGTAAGTATACGACAGCGGATGACATTAATAATAGATCGTAATTTACCGTGAAAGCGTTGAGGTTTTAGTTTGGACGCCGGCGGTAGTGCGATGCGAGTGCGAGTTTGAGTTCCCTTCAGCCCCGGGAGTAATAACTCGAATCCCAGGCTTCACTCTGCGGCCTACTAAACAGAAACGCAGAGTTCAACTGTCGTATTGCGTCATTAATACGCAATTTGCCATAACATTCAATACTTATATCGTCTTCGTGTGTACTAGAGAACAAATAACATTTTTATTGTGGAAAAAAATGAGGTTGTGTTTTTGAGTGCGATGTCTTAAGATGAGTTGGTAAGCTAACGAATGTGTGAGTAAATATATCGGTCTTTGCATTTATAGACAGATTTTATTTCTTGGTTTATGTTGTTTGTGTTCTGAAATAAAGAAACTCTTTGTTTAACGTTAGTTTGTGTCTTTGCTGTAACGTTAGTTTATGAATGTGTCTCAAAAAGACAGTGAGGCGTCTACCTAGTGGTCGTATGAGGTTATGGTATATATAAGATATTGTTCAACCTGCTTATTACAGTAATCTATAGACTTGTAGGCCTGGTTTCACAGACCAAGTTTAAGGCTGGGAACTATAATGAATGTGTTTAACAGTCTTAACTGAATATAACTTGCCCAGAAATATCTTAAAATATGTCTCTGCCATTGTTTTGTTTCGAGATGCACACCAGTAATGTTTTCTTAAAAGGCATTTTTATAAAAGCAACATACATATCTGAATTCTACTAAGGCATAGTCCTGGCTTTAGCTAAACTGTGTCTGTGAAACTTTTCTATAGCTCAATTGGTAGTGCATTAAAAACGGAGAGGTCAGCGGTTTAAATCCCAAGAAACACAAACTGATTAGTGTCTAACTATAATGCACTGTAAGTCGCTTTGGTTAGAAGCGTCCGCCAAATGTGTAAACGTGGATTCAATAATCAGGTTGGATTGTGAATGAAAACATAGACAACAGGTGTAGCTTCAAGAAAAGAAGATTATGACTGGTGTAAGAAGGATTGTGTGGAAGTGTCTCAAGGTCACTGTTTGGTCAGTGTGACAGAGAAAAAGGGGGGTTGTAGATGGATAAGCTTTAGAGATGGTATACAGAAAACCACGTGTAAAAGAATACAGAAAAGTGTGATAAAGGCATTAAGGCACACCCTTTACTGGTGAGTCAGGAGTTGTGACACAGACAGCTAAAGCATGATCAGGTTTCGACATATGTGTACACAGATGTACTTCAGGTTGCACAATGCAGTCTTCTTGTGCACATTTTAACGTGTATGTTTTATCTTGTAAAAACAGATACGGAACAGGTATGGAGCTTTTTGCAAAGGACAGGTTAAGGTCGGGTTACGAGTTCCTATCTTATGTTTATAATTATCTCCTTCTAGATAGCGCTTGGGGCTGTGAACGGGAACGGCAGTGTTCTAGAAACGCACGCTCATCAATGTCATCCATGCGCCTCGAAGGAAGAAGAACGGCCTCGGGAGACACTATGCAGGCTTAAAATGGTCTTGGGCGCTGATGTGTCACCACGACTTGGAGTTTTCGAGCCCGGACGCAGACTGATCGAGTGCATTTACGATGCTGGACGCGCGCTTGCGTGCAGGCGCGGTATTTTTGTGTATGAACATTTAAAAAACAACTCTGCTGCATTACCATGTGGAATTCCCCACTCGCAAGATTCACGTGATTGTGGCTTAGGACACCAGTTCTTCTGCTCACTTTTTGGCCAGTATCAAAGTCCAAGCATAGATCACTTTGGAGTGGAGAATAAGCTCTCATGTAGGGCACAAGACATTAAGAGCCTGTTTTATGTTTTCTACTTCTGGTCTTTTTTTAGACTGTAACTGTTCTGGGGGAATCAGGACTCTCATTGATAGAAAAGTCATATTTTCTATAGTTTTATTCCCTCATGCTTTTTGTTTTACGGTTATTGTATACCTCGCACCAAAACGCTGTTATCTGCTTTTTTGTAGTGTGACATCGTGATCACATGCGCTCATCCTGTGATGCTTTAAGAGATACGAGATCTGTCTGTGAGCAAGTTATGTATGAATGCTGAATGAATATTTCTCAACTGCTGCTTCCCTTGAGCTCTTTTCTGTGTAACACGGGCTTACCAGAGTTTTGCACTAAAAGAGCTTTGCCGTCACTTTATTTTCCTTTTATCGACCAAATCTTGTTACATCCAAGCCATATGAACTTATTTTTGATGAGACTAGACCTATTTTTGTATTACAGTGAAGTCATAGGATCATACATTACGTGTATATAAATTAGTTGTTGTTTTTTTATGCTACGCCACATATGCACTGAGCTATTTCATGTTCATTTTAAATAAGGAAAGAAATGCACCTCTTTTCTTAGGAACACGCACATATGCTGTAAAAGTTATTGTTACCATGGCTACCGACCATGCTCACTCAGGTGGGAAACAGATTTTCGTTTCTCTCTGACCCCGCCCCCATTCCCTGTTTTTGTGACGCCTTCAAATGCCTGTGGGTCTCAGTGTGGGCGGGGCTCTTGGAGACCCCTCCCTGTCCCGCCCATTCCGGCCCAGTCGCTATGTGCCTGTGTCCGCAGCAACAGCCTTCCTTGTGGGAGCCACAACTCTGTTTCTCTGTTTCACGTAAGGAGAACATTCATAAATTGTGAATTTTTTTGTATGAATGCATTAGTGTTAAATGAAGTGTAAGGCAGTCAACTCTCTGCAGGTGTCCGTGGCTATCAGAGCGATTCTCCTCCTCCATTCCTCTCTATAATGCTGTGGTCTTCCTCTTTACACTGGCCAACTTCTGTATGGCCACATTCATGGACCCAGGCATTTTTCCCAGAGGTATGCGCTTGATTTTATTCACATTTACCGGGAGATAAGTAAACCCACCCTACGATCTTGTTTGAGTGACATTTAATATTTGTTGTCTTGTGATTTTCATAACAATTAAGCAGATCTTTTATTGTGTGTTTTGCAGCGGAGGAAGATGAGGATAAAGATGACGATTTCCGAGCTCCCCTTTATAAGACAGTGGATGTGAGGGGCATTCAAGTGCGCATGAAGTGGTGCTCGACGTGTCGGTTTTACAGACCACCACGCTGTTCGCACTGCTCCGTGTGTGACAATTGTGTAGAGGTACACATACCTACACACACCCACAGTCTTGAAAGTTTCATTTGTATGCTTTTTTGTTATTTTATTATTTTTTAAACAGTGTGTACTCATGTGTGTCGTGTTTAGGACTTTGATCATCACTGCCCATGGGTGAACAATTGCATCGGGAGGCGGAACTATCGTTATTTTTTTCTGTTTCTGCTCTCGCTCACTATTCACATTATGGATGTGTTTGGCTTCAGTCTGCTTTATATCCTACATCACACTAAACAGCTAGATCAGGTTCACTCGGGAGTCACGTATCCTTTACACGCTGTTGTCCTTTTGAAACCTCCATATTTCGTTTTTTTATTTTTGTCATAAATCATTATTATTAGTCATCCTTATCCATATGTTTGTCACTAGGTTTTGCAAATATCGAATCAATAAAAAGTATTAAAAAGTGCTTGTCAACTTTGACAACACAGTATTTAATAATTAAAAAATATCCTGAAAAACAGCAAATTTGTACATAAAAGGGTTTGGAAGGACAGCGACGATATATTTGCGCATAGTGGGTTGTCATTTATTTATCGTTTTTAAACACATATTTGTAGATAAAAGCTGTGCATGAATGTTTTCATACAGAAACTGTATAATTCATCAATGTATTTGTCTGAATTTTAATTATAAATAATATCAGAGGTTGAACAACTAAATGACCCCACAATTCATCAATTAGAAAAATCTGTATAGGGGCCAGTGACGTACAGTATAATGACCACTTATCATGTGGTGTGACCAATAATATCAATAATTGTATTAAATTAAAGATCAAATATTTCTAGTTTCTGTGGCTAAAATATGAATCTCTGATACAGTATGCTTAAAGGCCCACTGTAATGCCTTGGAATGCGCAACATTATTTGATATGTTGACGTAATTTCAACTGAGAGCGAGACATATCGAGTGACCCCGTCCCCTTTTAAAAAAAAACAATAGCATTTCGTTTACGGCACACAGCCTGGCAAAGCTGCATTTAAAGGAGCAATATGGAATTTTTAAGAGGATCTATTGACAGAAATGCAATATAATATACAAAACTATTTCTTCAGAAGTGTATAAAGACTTTACATAATGAACCGTTATTTTTGTATTACCTTAGAATAAGCTATTTCTATCTTCATACAGAGCGGGCCTACGTACATTTACGCATTTTGCAATGTACGCTTTTATCCAAAGCGACTTACATTGCATTATACTATACATTTGTTTGTAAGTATGTGCAATCCCTGGGATCGAACCCATGACCTTGGCGTTGCTAACGCCATGCTCTAACCACAGAGCCACAGGAAAGCTCGTTGATGGTTAATGGTTAATGGTTAGACTGTCTGGATCATCCCCATCTCCAATCTATTGAATTATGTGTCATTCACCATGTAGGACATAATAAATGTGTGAACAAGTGGCTGATTTGAGGCGCCGCTTCTGCAGCTCTCATAGTGAAGGGGGCGGGACTCTTTGGATTCTAAAGCAGATTTGATTGGACGAGAACTTTGACGAGAGGCTGAAATGTAGTGTGATGTCATGGAATTTCTAGATTTTTTTGAGCGCACGTGCCACACTGTCAGTTTTGAACGCTTATATCTTCTAAATGGGAATTTTGTCAGCGCGCAGGAGCATATCAGTTTATTGATGTCCTTGAGGCTAATCTTTTTTTAATAAAAGGAAAAAAACTTTCATTTTGATTTCACTGGGCCTTTAAGTGAATACTATTTTTTTTTTAATTATCAGTTGATTTTCAGAAAAAAATACATTTGTTAACTACCTTTAAAAAGAACTCTGAAATTAAAAAACAAAAATATAAGATCATTAATTAACAAAACTCAAAGAAAAGCAAATACTTTAGTTCTAAAAACTTTAAATACTGAAAAGTGAGAATTTTTTTAAGTGTTAAGCTTAAGATTTGAATGTAAATCACGGTCGCACCACTTGACATGGCCAATTCATCTTCATGAAAAAACACTACAATCACTTCATTTAAAATGTTAATATGCATTGATGTGTACACTACATTCTTAATGTTTGATAATTGATAATTAATTGCAATTGATGTTAATTATTTATTTTTAAATTGGCCTGTCAAAAATCCTTATACATCATAGACGCATACATTAAAAATAAAAGTTAATCTGTTCATCTCTGTTGTTGGTATCCTTAACACTTCACTCAGTATGGCAGTAATGTGTGTAGCTGGTTTATTCCTAGTTCCAGTTGCAGGACTCACTGGGTTCCATTTTGTCCTTGTAGCAAGAGGGAGAACAACCAATGAACAGGTGTGTGTATGTGTTGGCCGTGTGTGTGTATACAATTATGTGTAAATTATTCAATTGTCATCTTTTCACCCTCAGGTGACTGGAAAGTTCAGGGGTGGCGTTAACCCTTTCACGCACGGATGTTTGAAAAACATTGGAAACGTTCTTTGCAGCTCACTGGCTCCCAGGTTCACAATCTTATGTTCCTCACAAAGACTGATGAGGTTTGTCCCTTTGGTACTGTTCTAATTGTCAGTGAACGGGTTTTTGTGTGAAGGTATATGGGACGGTTGAGAAAGCCTCATTCCATTCAGGTCCAGCCTCCGTTTCTGCGTCCACCTTTATCTGAAGCCCAGCTAGAAGCTAAAGTCTTGGATAATGGCATCCAGCAGGTACAAAAACATACTAGCTTTCATTGTGAAAATATATGTGGTATGCAGCCACAATGCTTTCCAAATATACCTAGTTATTGTTTTTGAACATATTCTTTAAATAAATGATTATTTAACGCAGTCCGTTTTATTGCACATTCTAAATAGACATTTGAAACAGCTGCTGTGTTATATATCTGACTGAAAATATAGTAAGAGTAGGCTCATGAAATCTCTATGTGAGTAAGACATTTTCGCTCTGTGTGTATCACAGTCTAAAAGTAGTCTGGAAATCATGGAGAGCCTGTCCACCGATGCCGACCCCCCTCCACCCCCAAAACCAGAGCACAGATACCCTGGGCTGCCTCACACACAAAATGAAGGTTAGTGTACACACAAACGCATTACACACAGTTTTATGTCTAGTATGGCGTAACAGATTCATCACACTCTTTTCTTCCAATCAGAGTGCAGCTTGCTGACTGAAGCTCCTCCCACAGCCTCATTGTATAAATACAGGCCGGCCTCAGCACATTCCAGCAAGGTATGCTTTTCTGCTGCGCCGCCTACACTTAAGCGTGCTTACTAGGATGTCAAAATTGTTTTGTTTCTTTGAGACAACCATGATCTACTAGATGAGTTGCTTTGCATTCATTTTTGTGTTAATGCATTGATTCCTTTCTTTGATTATTTTGCTTGAATATCTCAAATCAATGGCAGGCAGTCAGCGAGTAAGTTTAGATGTGAGCCATCTGTTTTGTTATGGTGTACTTGGCACAATGCTGTGTGTTTTGATCATCTTAACTCTTCAATTGTTGCGTTTGGTTCAAGCTGGACTCTTTCCTGTTGTCTGTCCCTCTCGAAATCCCCCTTCCTTTTCTTTCACCCATACCTCAAAGATGGCATGAATCTGGTGTCAAGTCCACCTTTGAGTTGTATTAAACACAATTCTTGTGCTTTCATACATGCTTTGTCCTTTTATACGGTGTGGTGTGCTCATCCTTCATCTCTCTGGTGATGGTTCAGCTGTCGGGGCCGTTTGGTGTACTCTCTCTGTCTTTGTTTTTCCTCTCAGATGACCCGAGGGAACAGTATGACCGAATCTTCCTCAGTCCCTGTCACCACGGGTCAGCCCAGCTACCGCTCGGACCCCAGTCTGTCAAGCCGGGGTGGTGCAGGGTGCCGTGGGGGAGGGGAGGTGGGTAGAGCAGGCTCGGGGGGACTGGGTGGGGTCTCCGCGTATGGAGGGCGTTCTTATCCTTCTTTCACTGACACCCTCCTCCAATCGGCGGCAGCCTCTTGCTCCTCCAGCCTTCGCTCCGCCCACACAGCGCACAACGCCCTCGGACCACTTATTTCTGAGGGTACGACATCCACTAGCTATAAGAGCCTAGCCAATCAGACGCGCAACGGTAGCCTGTCGTACGAAAGTCTGCTGACGCCCTCCGAAAGCCCGGAGTTCGAGTCTGCCGCTCATGAGCTGTCCCCACCCAGACCACACCCTCCACACTCTCTTAGCACAGCACCAGGGGCCCCGCCTCTACTGGGGTACACTTCCCCGTTCCTGTCTGCTCAGCAGAGGGAGGGCTCTCTCCAGGCCTGCCCTGCCCCCCTAAGACCCTCCCCCAACAGAGCTTTCCTGCACCCAACAGGCTCACCCCCTTCTCGGGCTCCGCCCCTTTCACCTCGCGCTCGCTCATTGGGCTCCCCTCCTTCTGGCCCCGCCCCTGGCCATACACCTCTTGGCAAATCAGTGTCCTACGCAGGTGGCGCCGAATTACAACACCGCCCAGCTAGCTCAGGGGGCGGGACTACAATGCAGAAGTGAGTAGTGCCTGCAAATTGTAGTCTTCTCCTTTTCACCCCCCCCCTAAAAAAACCTGCATGTGTGTGATGGTCAAGTAGATCTATGAGGTTCGGTGTTCGTGTTTGTATTCTTTTGGTTTGGTCTCCTTGTGTCCAGTAACACTGTTTCTCTCTTCCTGCAACCCACGGCTGTTCTTACCTTTGAGTTTTTTTACCCACCCGTCCATCTTTTTCTGTCCTTTTTCCTCTTCTTTCCATTACGTCCTCTCCCCCTCCTGCCTTGTGGCCATAAGGATGACTATGTCTCTGTGCTAAGGTTTGTCTCTTTCTTCATAATTTCAATGTCTAAAAGCCAACATGAAAGTAAACTCTTCCTTAAAATGAATCCGTTCAAAATACAAATCTGTTCTTGTTGTAAATGATTCATCCGTGCACTCAGAAATACAGCACTTGAACTAAATTTGGTTCACAAATAGTTAATGTTGGCTTTAAACCTAGCGTATGCAAATACATCTTTTGCTCGCATTGTCTTTGTTGCGTTAAATATACTGCCAAACCTTTAATGCAGTGGTTCTCAAACTTTTTTGTTGTAAGGCCCCCTTTGAGTAGTTTGCATCGCTTTGCGGCCCCCACAGGGTTCCTACGCGTTTTGGAAAAGTATGGATTTTTATGTGATTGTTTTCCAGGTCTGGATTAGTATGGAAAAAAGAAATCAAGAGTCAAGCACAAGGTCAGCTTTATGTGAAAGAGAGTGTAGCTAAATGTTTAATTAAAAAAATGTTAGGGGGTCGTCCACATGTCGCGTCTAAAAACGTGCAAAATGCTGGCTCTTTACAGAGCACTCGGGAGTTTGCGCTCCCAATTTGAGCGTGCTTGACGCACGTCAACGTTTAAATAACGAACCTGACTAAACGGCCGATTGTAATATCCTATTATGCAAACTACAAAATGCTGAAACGAGACGAAAACATGAGCAGACCTTCACTAGTTCATCCTAAACTGCATGGCATTGAAACAGGTGCGTTAGCCTATTAAAATAACAATATTATTTGCAAATATTTCAAATGCATCAATGAATTCTTGTACTTTAATTCTCTTTCTTTATGCAACTTTTGTAATTTGATGTCTATGTCTGTAGCTACATAAAAAGTCAAAGGAATAGTGCTTACATGTGTCATTCCAAACCCAAATGCTCTTGAAAGATGTATTTCAGTCTGGTAATATTTGTATAAAAATATCAATTGACCATGTGTTTACTCATCACTGATAAACATAAAAAGACATGGTTTTAGCTATTGTTATCTAATTTGCACTCCAATTGTTCTAAAATGCACATATGTAGCTCAAGAAAATCTTTTTCTTGTTTGGGACAAACTCAGTTTTTGGACCTCGGTATTTCTAAAATCCTGCATACGGCCCGGATTGAACGTCGTCAAATTTTGAAAGAAGTCAAGTTAATGGACTTTAGTTCTCTTTTCATGTTCATTAATGAATTATATTTCACCAATCCTTCTGTTGCTGTGGGTTGAAGGTTTACAGTTATTTAATTTGACAAATTATTAACATTGCACTAAATTCCAATAGAATGTTGTGCATTGAACATTTCTTGGTTTGATGTTAATTTGTATGAGGTATAGCTACAACAGTCCACTGATTATTTGGCAAAATATTATAATAACATACATGTGAACAGTTTGATTTTTAAAACCACTACTCTTTTCAGATGTTAAAAATGGTCTGAAAAATCTTCAGGGAAGTCTGTATGTTTGAGTCTGGAAAAGTTTGGAATTTCAAAAATTGCGTAGGAACCCTGCCCCCAAATAAATACTTAAAATCTTAAACTTAGAAATGTAATTTAACCCAAAACATATTCAGTTATACAATGCTGGGACATCAATTCTTTTGGTTGGTGGCCTTATTTTTCTGGTGTTTGATTACATAAAGTTTATGATAAATCTCTATAACTCATAAAATACCACAAAATCTGTGGCCCCCCGGATACATTTTGGGGCCCCCAGTTTGGGAACCACTGCTTTAATGCATCTTATAAAAGACTGTGCATGTGTGGTATTAAAAGGATAGTTCATTTACTCACCCTCTTGTCATTTCCAACCTGTCTGACTTTATTCGTTCACAGAACACAGAGAAGATATTTTGAAGAATGTTGTTAAGTGAATGGGTACCGCTGTTGTTCGGTTACCAACATTCTTCAGAAGATCTTTTGTTGTGTTCTGCGGAAGAAATAAATTCATACAGGTTTGAAAAGAGTAAAGGATGACAGAATGTTCATTTTTGGATGAACTATCCCTTTAATTTTAATGGACGTTTTGTGTGCATAAGTTTACTTACATTTCTCTCTTTCTCCTCCACTCCAACCAATCAGCTCGACTCTTAGACAAAACATGGCCAATCATAACGCCTACGCGCACAAACCCGCAGGAGGGGTGAAGAAAGTGACTGGGGTTGGAGGAACAACTTATGAGATTTCAGTGTGAATGACAGCTGAGAATCACGACCCGCTCCGTTTTCAACCTTTAATCCCGATCGGATGGATGAGGGCTGCTCGACCACATGCAAAAGAGCATTCAAGACTTCTTAAGTGATTTACAGTCAAACTTCATCAGTCACTGTGGAGGACATCATGTGATAACATGGACCAGTGACCGGTCTGCGTTTTGTTTTCTGAACATCAATGGTACACAGGTTTCACAAAATTTCTAATTTAAAGAATCATTTGGTAATTAAATGTATTATCAGTTTATACACAGGACTGTCCAATGATCTACGGACATTCAGTCTTAGTAGGCGGGACCACATGAGACGTGCTGTCATGACTAATGACTGACATCTCATTGACTTCAACAGAAACCAGATGCCTCTCAACAGACAGCCAATAGGCATTTGAAATATTTACTACATGAATCACTGTTCATTCTTGCATATTTTACAGTCCTTTGTCTTAAAGGGATACTTCACCCAAAATGTATATCGTTTTAAATCTCTTGTTTTTCCCATCCCAATTTTGTTTTCAATGCAGTGTAAAATGTTTTAAATAATCTTTGAGCTGCTAAAAAAGTAGTCCAAAACACTCATGTGCTATATTATAATCTGATGTCCTTAAAATACCTTTGCGTGTCATTTTGAGTTTCTCTCTCGGATCTCTGTGCATATATTCATGTATCTTTTCTGATTTCATTTTTGGGTGAATTATTCCTTTCAACTTTTTTAAAACTTTTTTTAAATATCATTTTATACAGGTACAGATGTATTATTATGAGTATTACGTTTATTAAGATAAGAATAACGAGATGCAGGCATAGGATGTATGATTGTAACGACAGGTGGGTGGTGTTTGTCAGATTTATATGGCTGCATCAGCCTGATGGAATTCCAAAGAGACAAGCCGGGTCAGGGACCTGACAGCACATTCGACAGATAGGGGTGAATGTATCTACAAAGACACATCATTTATGTTATTAGAGCACAAAATGTTTGTTTTGTTATCTTATACTAAAGATATTGTATGCAAAATGTAACGCAGTGTCCATTCGAGAGCCATATTCCCTTGACGCGAGGTCAGCCAATCAAAAGAGAGTTTATTTATTGAGCCAGATGATGTCATTGTTCTGGTCACCTGCAACTTCATGCTGGATGCACAATCGTGTTGATATTGAAACTTAAATTTAATCTTTAATGTTTTGTTTTAAACTGGACATTGGTTCAAATAAACAACCAAAGTACAAACAGAATCACAGTTATAGATTTATGCTCATGTAATTATCTGACTGTTTAACATGAGCAGGTTTCAACCACCTTTTTGGCTCAGCTAAGAAGCGTCCGTATTTGCTTCAGTGCGGAATGTCAACACAGGGTGGATTCAGGTCATTTAGGACCCTTTTCATTAAGAAAAATATGCAAAAGTGGCCCAATTTTCCCTTAATTCCCCCTAGACCTTTTATTGTTTGTCATTTCCATCATGGGTATGATTCAGTCTGCACACTGGCTGTGATGTGTAATGATGCTTAGTAGATTGTTGTTTTATGGACAGAATGCAGACTGTTTACACCCTTGTGTATTCCTTTTTTACGCTACTGGCTCTGATGGTTAGATTACACTACACAACGTGAATCCCAATTTTTGCCCCTAGGTTGCTGTAGAGGTTGAATCACTGCAACCATTACAGACAATCAGCCTTTTTTTACCCCAGAATATCAAATATTTTAATTATTTTAATATTTATTCTTTTGACGGAATAAATTTGTATGATGGTACAAAAATGGAATCCTCTTAACACCCAGTTGAAATGGAATGGGTGGGTAATGAAAGTAAAGGTCAAGAGTTTGATGCTCGGTGATTTCATGTATCATTCTCCTTTTTTCCTGTTGCTTTTTGTAAAGCTGCCCAAGTGTATGATGTGTAGTGTTTTAAAGTCGTTTCCATTTTAAACCGTTGTGTAGTGTAATCCAGTCTTGAGTCATGAGCAACACATTTTCAACAATAAATAAAACAGGAGTGAACAAGTTATGTTTTTCTGCCACATCTTGAATCTGAAAACAGCTTGAAATTCATTTATATTAGCACAATGGCATTTGTAAACACCTTAAACTTAAAGCAACACTTTGTAGTTTTTCGATCTTAAAATAATGTCTATTTGTAATTGATAATTATTTCAGTAGTAGAACAATTCTTAACCAGACGAATTCTACTGCCACTGCTACCTGAGCAGCCTCATAGCGGCTTCAACCACACTCTGTAAGTTCTGTGTTTGGGTCAGTACACACATCCCCTGCCCGGGGAAGAGTGCCACATGGTTTCCAAACGACGTTTCTGCATTCGCCAGTTTCATCAGATCAGTAAATAAATTCATGTGTATTGTGCTGCCCACTAGGAAGCTCATACAGTGACATTATTTACAACACTGGTAACAGACAAATGCGCTTTTCAACCACATGGGGGACCCGTGAGCAAAAGTTCTAAAGTGTTGCTTTAAAAAAAATATATGTATAAAGTGTGTATCAAGGGGGTGCAAAACCTTTGGGATTTATTTTTGATGTGCTCACTAAATGGTTGGTTAAAATGCAGCTAAATCTTATTTAAGGAGTAGTGTAGGCTTCTAATTCACTAAAACCCAGAATTGCAGTGTATCACTTTCTCAAGGTGTAGATTTTTTTGTTTTTTAGATTTAGTTAAAAACAAGCAGTGCAAGCAATAATCCTGTGAACGAAATAACTAATGCTGATAAAATTCTTCTAGTTTAAATTTCTATCTATGGTCAAGATGCAGATGAAAGACTAAAAAAGCTGCAAAAGAGAAAGACAGAATGCTAAAACGGACAGAAAATTACAGGAAAAGGCAGAGAGTCAAAAGATGATGTGGAAAGCTTTTTAAATGTGCAAATTCAGAAATATCCACATGTAACAATTAAAGCAAAACCTTATACAAGAATTTGTGAATAAAACATGACTATTCATTACTGGAATAACAACTCGACGAGGCTTTTAGGGTAACAGGAACATGCTACATTTTAATTTCAGTGACTTACATATAGAATGTACTCAAAATAATTAAGAAGTTATTTTTATTTCAAAATATACATATGGATAAAAAAGCCAAAAAACAACAGGAAAGTTTTAAACTTGAAAAGAATGTGACACTATTCTAGTAAATATACAAAATACTTTGTCAACTAGTTAAACTGTTTAGAGAAAAATATATTCATGAACGAATATCTACAACACATTTAGAATCGCAGTCCAGTTACCATACTAAAGTACGGCTATTAGTAACAAAGTTAATTTCTCTAATATGATGCTTTTTATATGCAAGTATTGTTCCTCTCTGGCACTGTTTATACAGCGTTTCATGTTTCTGGAAGTGTAATGTAAACCAAGAGAAGTATCAATGAATGTTCACATTACCTTAAGGTTGTAGTGACTAGTGAAAGTCTTCTTTAACATTTAAAAAGCTGGTGCAACTGGTAGATAACTGGTCAATTATATATTGTAGTTAGTTACTGATATTTCCTTTGGGTGTCCAATCAACTGGAAAGAAAGAGAGGAGATAAAATATGAATGGTGTTTACATATTTCCTTTTAAAACAAGTTTTAGGGTGGTATTGCCCCTTATTTTAAAATTGTCAATATCCTTTACATCACGGCTGTGACGTAGTGCTAGTTAAATGTTTAACCAACAAATTGTGCAAACAAACATGCAACACTGATGCAGGCATCTGGTGGTACCAGGCAACCACTGCCTCCTGCCAAGTCTGAGTCCACATGTCATCATCTAACTCTGCATCCCTGCCAAATGTCTGCCATTGAGCTTTCCTGTCCCAGAATGCTCTACTCTGGCTTCAGTAGCCGACACAGACAAACAAAAAGGCCCACAGTGAATCACAGAGAGCGCCACTGACAGAAATCAGATCGGTCTGCATTCACCAAGAGAGGCAGACAGTGACCATCAGTGATGGGAACAGACGGCCTCACATAGAACCATTAGAGACTTACGTTTTCTTGTCTTTGTCTTTTTTGATGGCAAAGGAACCCTGAAGAGACTGTATTGTTTCAGCAGCCACTTTCCTCCTGTTGAAGGCGTTTACCTCATCTTCTAAATCTCTGCGCTTCTCCTCCAGATTCCTCTTTTCTTCCTGATGAGTACGTTTTAGCATCTCAAACCTTTCATGAAGCTGGGAACATTAGAATAGCGACAAACATCATTTCAAACCTGTTTGACGTTCTTTCACAGAACACAAAATATAGTTTGAAGAATGTTGATAACCAACAGCGGTACCCAATTACTTGCATTGTTTTTTTTTTGTCCATACAATAGAAATGAATGGGTACCGCTGTTGTTCGATTACCAACATTAATATTCATAAAATGAAAATGATAAAAATGTTACATTACCTCTCTCTCTTTCTCCTTAAGCTCCACCTCTGTCTCTTTCACTTTGTTTACAAACATCTGTCTCAACTGCTCTTCTTTGAGTTGTAGCTCCCCAATAAATTCTTTCCTCTTGGCCACATATGTCTCCTGCAGACTAGAGATTGAACAGCATTAACAGTTCCTCAACTGACCTCATTGGAAATGAACTGTGTTTCCATGACGATTACGTGATACATTGTTACATAATCTACTTGAGAGAAATTGGCATTATGTTAGATGATGTAGCACCGATGCATCATTAGTACCTAAAAGGCTCGCTGTCAGCGTCTGTATCTTTGAAGCCCATCTCCTCTAGTTTGCAGCGACGGTACAGCTCATAGTGTCTGGCATGGGTCTGTTCCCTCAGGTCCAACATGTTGACACGAATTAGCATCTCTCGGAGCTTCACAAAATCACAGTGACTCTCGTTCTCCACTGAGGAGAAAACATCAGAATGGGATCGTTTCTCAAAGTTAGGATATGATTGTGTTTACAGTTTAGTTATTTTTGCAATAAAAAAGCTTTCATTTTGAGTGTTCACTTTAGAATTAGTCTGTTTGCATGTTGTGTTATGTTGTGTGATGAAGAATACGAGGCTTGTTTATGAGACGAAAGGCTTGTGCGAAACATACCTTGCACCACTCCCCATGGGTACTGTCTGGCTCGCACCATTTTGTTTCCAATTTTAACATCTTCACTGCTTCCAACCACAGCAAACGGCAGATGTGCCTGCAGCAAAACAAACACACATCTGACCGGCCTGACGGGTGTTTCTAAGGTACACACAGTGTTTATCCTTTTCAATGGATGACAGAATTGTTGCAAAACATTGAGATGACATCATCATCAACAAGTCTAAACAACTAATGCTCCCCATAATATCCTACTCAGCATTTTCTCTTACATTCATAGAAGAGTTGATTTCCGCAACAGCTTCATCATCTGTTGGAAACTGGTATATCTGAACACCGTTGCTGACCAGTTCACTCATGATCTTGAGCTTGAATTTTTGAAGTTCACTTTTGGAAACAGCGTCTGCCTTTGCGATGATGGGGATAATGTTGACCTAGATATAGTGAACCAAATAGCCACATGCATCAGAAACAATGTGCGAGTTTATACCATCAGCTTTATACCATTCGTAAACTGCATAATCCAGAACGCATCATGAATGACATGAGCGCATTGAAAACAATACCTTACTATCTAGTTTCTTCATAGTGACCAAATCTAGAGATTTCAACGAGTGCCCGGTAGGAGAAACGAAGTAGAGGCAGATGTGGATGCGTGAATCTTGATAGTCGTGAAGAGAACGTTTGATTTTAAGCTCCTCCTCTAGGAAGCTTTCAAACTGGGCGTCAATGTAGTCCACAACAGGTTTATAACTACAGAGAAACGAGAAACGAAAAGTACTAGACACGCCTAGACCTAGTCAAAAAAATCAGAGAAGTCTTCAGAAAATGTAATTCAAAGCGATCAAAGTGATCTTTCGCCAAACATGGAATGCATCACCTTTCTTCTTTATTAACCTGGTCCCCAAATCCCACAGTGTCCACAATGGTCAGCTTTAAATCCACGTTGCTTTCCTGCAGGTTATACGTTCTGGGCCGTAAGTACACGCCGTCCTGGAAATGGCTGACCTCTTCATTCTCAAAAGTGGTGTTAAATAGGGTGTTCATTAAGGTTGACTTGCCGATTCCGGTTTCACCTGTAAACGCCGTGCAAAGTGAAGTTGGTTTCACTATATTTTGCAACAATTCAAACATGTTTATGGTGATTGTATTAAAGACGTTCATGCTCACCTACACAGAGAATGTTGAAGCTGAATCCCTGGCTCACTGTTTTACTCACCAGCTGATCAGGTAGACTGTCAAAACCAACATGGCCGCTGAGGGAGAGAGACCTCATCTCCTCACACTGAAAGATTATGACATTGACACACCTGTGAAACCTTGGCAGTGCTCAAGTTAAGAACTGAAAGCAGCACATTTTGGGGATCAGGATCTTTTTCTCTGCATGGCAAATGCACACCGCATTTGAAGTCCAGAGAAGAAATGTCATCATCTAAACAGACTTTCAGACACGCTTGAACATATTGGTATGCATGGATGCGGGCACGAGTGATGATCACAGAGAAAAGCAGCATGCTGTGGTATTCAGAGCTGCTTACTTTCTACAAACACCAGGAAGTGTTTCACACAGTCTTCATCTGTTCTACTGCCCCACTCCAGTATTCTTAACACACACACACACTGGGACACAAAGAGCTCTTTATTGAGCCTGTCGTTTCTAAGTATTTGAAGATTTTCACAGCCCTCGCCCTCAGAAATATACTTCAAGTGCTGTGTTCACAAACTCCAATAAGTACTTTAAAATCATATATTAATGAAAGTAGAATTTTAGTCTAAACCCCCATTTTTAATGCAGAAATGTAAACATTAAAGTGTTTGGGACATACTGACTGAAGAAACAACTAAGAGCTTCTTATCTGCTTATAAGTGCTAATCAGCTTGTGATGGTTGAGAGTGAAGTTACCCACAGAAAGACCCTACTATACATATAACAATATATATAACAACTATAGTTAGTGAAATTTAACTATGCTGATATATAAATTATTACGTATAATCACAAAATACACGTGTAGAAAAGTCTCGCATACTAGGATGCATTAGGTAACGTTACTGCAGCATCGCAAAGTTTCGTGCAGGACTAAAAGTGACGTGTTTAAGTATAAATCGCAAACTCACGTAATCCTACATTTTAAAAGACAACCATCGAATGCATTGCATACATTATTGCAACCAAATAAATACCCCCATCTGTTATGTAAACATCGTTTACAAACGAATGTTTATGAACACTGTATCATAAATGAATAAGCTCGCATATCGTACCGAGAATAAGAATGCAAAGTAATTATAAGAGAGTGATATCTTACTGGATATATAGTTACATCCGTGTCAGCCATGCAGATACATACGATAGTACTGACGATATGGTTTCATTTATTGAGCTCTCTCTCTCTCTCTCTCTCTCTCTCTCTCTCTCTCTCTCTCTCTCTCTCTCTCTCTCGATGGGAACGCCTCCTGTCAGAATTAAAATGCTGCCCGTGTTGAGCAGATGACTGTCTCTTCTGCTAGTGAGAAGCTGCATTTACTGTGATTTACTTTTTTTCTGAACATTATTTTAATTTTTAAAATAAAAATGAATTAAGTTTTTTGTTCAAGTCTAAAGTACGGCGTCCAATTAAGCTCATTAATCGTTTAGTTTCAGCCGTTGGCTGTAAACAAGAAAAGGTCGGATAATTTTGTTAATACTTTTCAGACAATTTTTGAAATAAGGCAATTTCCCTTACTTTAATAAAATTTGTTTTATACGAATGTCTCGTAATTGTCATCCAATTAAACTATTTTAATCTTTCTTTTAGTCTTATGTTTTGAATGTGAACTTTTACTCGTGAAACTTGTTGCCTAGTAACCGGAAAACATGAAGAGCTTCATATATATATTATATATATATGGCCACTAGTCGTCGCCATTCACAAGCTTTATTTACAACCTAAAAGCAATATAAAGTATTTGTGTACTTTGCCCATATTTAAACTCCTGTGCATTTCTTAAATTCAAATTTTTTGCATTCAAGTGTTGTAGCTGAGTAACAGCAGGTGTACTGCATGACATTAAAGGGATACTCCACCCAAAAATTTAAATTGTATCATAAATTACTTGAAAAATGTATAAGGATTTGGAACAACTTGAGGGTGTGTAAATGATGACAGATTTTTCATTTTCTTGGGTGAACTATCCCTTTAGTAAATACGAGCATGCGCCACCACAAAAAATTAAAACAATAAACTGTCTTCTCATAAGGTCTTAAGTGTGGAATTAATATGTATTGATTTATGCATTGCATACAGTATAAAAGATAAGAGATAAGTTGCTTTGAAGTCTTTATTTCATTTAGGTAATCCACACAGTACAGTGTAATCTACACAGTACAATATCCCCATTCGCTGTAAAATAAACAAAATAAAATACTCATCTTGAAAACCACACCCCATCTCATTTATTGTAAACAAATTATTTGTGAATTTGAGGAACTTGTTCAGTGAAAGAGTAGACCGACACCTCAGGAATATTCTCATTTGCTTTGTTCCAAATATACCTTGTTAAATAATTTATTTTATGTACTAGTATAAGATTAGAAAATAAATGTTTAATTCATGGATGCTTTCTTGTCAAGAAAACAGTGGATTTTACTCAGTATATAATCAATTAATTCAACAACCTCATAAAGAAGCTTCAAAAAAAGTGTAAAGTCAATACTGTAAATAAAAGAGTAACAATTAAGGCTACAGTGCTGGTAGTCTTTGACTGCTTTGAAATCAGTTATAAAATCCATACGTCATGGATCTCAAATTAAATCTGGCCAGATAGCACCTATTGTCATGGGAACACAACCAGGAGCATTGTCCTGGCTAATGATGGGGTTCCACTAAGGTCCTGTGTGGAATAGACTACTCATTGGGTCGGGGAGAGAAGGGCCCCACCCATAAAAGAGGCCCTGTGCATTTTAACAAGTCCTGATCTAGCTACAAAATAATAATCAGTACATTATTTAAAAAATGAATTACTCATTCATAAACATCCACTGAGAAGTGTGAAACATACAATTATGAAACCGGGTGAAACTTAAATAACACCTGTTGTGCTTTTGTCACAATTCAACAAAACAACCTCTGTACTCATGGAACTATAAACACGCTCAGTTTGATTTCATTACTGCCAAGACTACATTCATTAACTGAACTAATGTGGCACATCAACAATCTCACAACATCAAGGTCGGAGCGGTCAACAAACAGCTAACCAAGAGCTCTTATGGTTATACAGTTTCAAGCCAACATATTAAAACATTAAACATATAAGACTGTCAATAAAACGGAATGTGCAGTTTAACACCATTAAAACATTTAGAAATAGATGGATAGAATACATGATGTCTAAGGAAAGGCAATGTAATACTTCAGAAATATAAACTGGTACTCTAGCAAGAACTAAAAAATACTGTTTGGATTGTGCAGACTTACAATTTGTAGAAAAAGATCCAGAAAACGATAACTAGCTGGTGTCATCTAGCACATTATCTTACATTAGTCATTGTTATTATTGTTAATATTGTTCTAGTTCTATATTACTGTTGTGTTTATTAACAAATGTATAAAAAATTAACATTGAGCATGAAAATATGGCATACAGATTGACAAAAACAGGTATAATTTAGGCAACAAAACTTAGAGTGAACTTTGGAACAGTCAATGAGAACACTTTGAACTTTAACCTCACTCTGCTTTCACTAAACATTTGTTCATGCACGACTGGCAAGCAGAAAAAAATTAGATGAACATACACGCTAATGATCACATCTCGCATAACATCTAAAGGGTTTTTTGAACTCAAAATACAGAGTATAGTAAAATATAATACTCTTCTTTAAAACCGTGCTTAAGTTTCTCTGTTTATTAAACCTGTTTCTAAGGAAATGTGCAGCAGAGGTTTGTATTTGGTAATGTGTTCGACAGATTGCACTATTGTCAAAGAGGTCACGTGACTTTAAACTGAAGTTAAAATTTGGCATTACTGTATAAACAGCAACCCTCATGAAAAGATCAACACGAAATACTGATTGCAATGCTAACAAAGAGAACAAGACAATAATCTTTGATCCTTAAAACAACATTGTATGGCAGCAAACACGATTATTTCAGAAATGTCAAAAATAATTACATGTACACAAAGTAGTCTGGATGAGCACCGTAAGACAAATGACTAACACAGCTAATGACAAAATGCATTTCATTTAAAATCACTAAAACCGTCAAAAATGTAAAGCATCTTACAAAATGACTGAGGTTGGGATGTCCTGGAGAAGACTTTGGCACACAAGGAGATGTCTTAAATTCACGGGAAATGAAATCATTACAGTAGAGTGAAGGTTTACCGACGTTGGTCTTACAGTCCTTTGTTGAAATAGACAATCTCTACACCAGGATGACTGGCTCGAATTTTCTCTTGCAGTTCTGGTTCCAAGCAGCTCACTGCCATTGAGCTGCATGCGTTCAATCAGAAGATGTGCAACTATTAAGTGCTACAGAATTGCTACAAACTGAGGTATAAGATAACGTCAGTAAAGGTTTACAGGCAAAAATTGTGAAAGTTTGCTCACCTCTTTTGGGGGAATAACGCGCAGCACAATGGGGTCGCAAACACAAGACTAAGAAAAAAGAGGTGTACACAAATGAATGAATCACCAATTTCAAAATGTCTCGTCACCAACACAGAACATCACCAAACTGGAAACTCACCAAAATCCAACCAAGCCGACCTGAATGGGTGCACTCATCCACGGAAACCTCTGAAAAGGTGAGGAGGGGTAAAATCAACATCAGAACAAAGCAGATGATTCTATGGGGTCATTGTAAAGTCTAACGTATGCGAGCAGAGTGGACAACAATGTTGTCGAGTGTGCTCTGCTCAAACCAAAAAGTTACAGTTTGAGATTGAGGAGTTCTTGGGAAAGTAAGCAAAATGTAAAGAGATAAATGAAAATACCTTGAGGAATGCCTTCTTTTCCAAAGCATTCATTAAAAATGGAGGAATAGCTACAAGGAAAAAAGCAAAATATATGTGTACTGAAGGTCTTTCATGAAGTTAGTGTATAGACAGTGGCAACAAAATAAACAAACGTTTTGTGGCCCAAAACTAACTTCTGGTAGACTGCAAAGAATCTATAACTGTTGAGTAGTTTATTAATTTAATTTAATTATACATTTTTATATATTGTTATATAAATATTAAATTAAAATATATAAATTATGTAATTATCCAAACACAGACTAGAAGTTAACTTTGGGCCAGGTGTCCGATGAAACTGTCTATAGCATAATTGATATTATAAATATTAAATTAAAATATATAAATTATGTTATAACCAAACACAGACCAGAAGTTAACTTTGGGCCAGGTGTCCGATGAAACTGTCTATAGCATAATTGATATTATAAATATTAAATTAAAATAAAATATATAAATTATGTTATAACCAAACACAGACCAGAAGTTAACTTTGGGCCAGGTGTCCGATGAAACTGTCTATAGCATAATTGATATTATAAATATTAAATTAAAATAAAATATATAAATTATGTTATAACCAAACACAGACCAGAAGTTAACTTTGGGCTAGGTGTCCGATGAAACTGTCTATAGCATAATTCATTGCATGCAATATGCAGTTTGTCCATTTGACTCTTCTACTTTACGTAAATATATTGTAAAAAACACAGTGAAGATCAGTTAAAATGAATTAATCTACTACAAATTTATACACAAGAGAAAACAAACCCATTCCAGGAGAGGCCATGAGGATTCTGGACACCACCACCTGTGTGATGGCCTGTTGAGCTGCCTCTGAAGATTCTCCTAACCTGTTGTCATTCTCATCTGTTACTGGAATGCCATGTTTGAGTTCCCTAATATAAACATAAGAGCAGCACTCATGTAAACTGTTTCAGTATGTCCATCATAACACAAATAACTTGAAACACACATAAAGTTCTTTATTATTCATTATTATTTACCGTTGTCTCATCAGTGGAATATTGATACAGTTTGCAGCGGCTACAGCAGCGAACGGTACAAACCGTCCTATGAGCGGAGAAACGTGCTGAAACAGACAACATCGGAAGATTTATTAACAGAATAAACACACATACGGATGAACTCAAATACATTTTACATTATGAAATCCTAGCATCACTGCTGTGAAAAAGGTCATGATCACATAACACGTATTAATTGCTTGTTGAACTGAATTGTGATACAATTCTATAAAGGGAACTTACTAGTAAATAACAATAGATCTTTACCTTTGCTAATGCATTTAGTCCTAAAGCAGTAGCCACTGCACCTGTGGTGGCTGATACATATGCTGTGCCGAGCTGGCTGTAAGGAAACAACATGATGTATGAATAACGCAAATTAGGTTATGTTTAACTCGAAAGGAAGAAAAATCATAAGATCTAAACTCTTACTTTACTGTGATGGGAGCGTCTCCACTTCTGTTGGTGTAATTGACAATTGCATTGAAAGACTGATTGATCCACTGCCAAAACAAAACTGCTGGAGTTGTCCTGAAAGCAAGAATAAAATCATTATTAAGCAAAGTCGTAATAAAAAAGTGTATTTTAAATGATGACTACACAGTAAAATAATCTGCGTATGTAGACAATAAAAAAAATTGTATACATTGTTACATAATATACACTTGGGTTACATACGGTACAGGAACCAGACTAGAAACTAGACCATAATGCACCTGTAGAAAGTCATCATGCATCCAGTGATGGTCATGTTCATGGGGACCTGAGCAGACATGCGACCAATCAGGAGCATTTTCTCGCCTGTGTCCGGATGGAATGCTGAGTCAAAAATATACTTGGCCCTCCAGAGCTCATCTTCTGTTAGACCTGGTGCTACTACCCCCTGTCTTCAAGTGTAAGATGGTGATTATGTATTTTGTTATCTGGCAAACTCTTTTCCGTAAAATGAAAGTGAATGTTGTCAATGTAAGTCATCATTTATTGCAAATCTATCGGTGTTCAGCGGGGGGGGGGTGGGGGGGGGGGTGGGGGGTGCGGGTGGCGGGGGGTGGGTGGGTTTGTGGGTTGGGGGGATGGGACAGGGAATAAGTCACATAGGTTTGAATCCATACCTCAAAATCATGACAGAATTGTTATGTTGGGGTGGACAAATGATATTATAATTTAGGCAAATCATATAAATTGCATGCAAGTCTCAGTGGAAGCTCTAAGGGGTCCCTGACCTTCTGCTCACATTTTAATATTGTAGTAGAAAATGAGACAGTCTGTTTCATTTACCTGTAATCCTGAATGATTTGACGTGCTTTTTCAAGGTATTCATTTGACAGGAGGATATTTCTGGGGTCTGTGACGGTAAAGAAATGCTTTGCTCGACCCACAAATGTTCCCTGATCCCAGAGAGGCTCTTTAATATTTATGGAGGTGGAGAGCTCGGCCGCCATGGTACTCTGTGAAAATATTCTTCTGTTCAAACTTCATCTTATCTTAACAGAACATATCATTCTATGCACTTAATAGTTAAAAGATTTCAGCACGCAGTAGTGAGAATGCCATAGACCACGAGGCTTATTTTTGATTTGAAAACTAAAAGGTCCAAATTCTAGGTCTAATATTGTGTAACTAAAATGTATTAGTCCATTCCAGTTTTTTTTCCCTCTATATGGACAAAACAATGTCCTAAAACATCCATTTTTAAACCATTTTGAATTCTTCAACAACAACAAAATCTACCCCCCTTGAAAACTGAATAATGCTTGGACATGAAATTCCTCTCAGCCAGTGCTGCATCAGCATGTACTTGTATAGTCACAGCTGACCAGTCATCCAGAGAACTGCTCGAAAATCAGTCTGGTTTAACATTACATCAGGTGCTGATGTGTCCCCGCATCTGGTATGCATAAACACTGTTGCATGCTTGAACAAGTGCCTTCACACATTCGCTTTGCTCTGTGAAAATAACGATTGTACAGATCTGAAAGTTCGTGTGAATGGAGGGTCGGTCGATTCAATGAATTCACGAGCAGGCCAGGGCAGAAGCAGTGAGAATACTTTTTATAGCACTGGGCGGATACGTTTCTTCTTCAGTGACCAATAGAAAAGCGATTTCTGTATGAAAGGTTTCACCGAGGTTGCAGATAAAACTCTCAGACGAATTTAACCATTTAAACGCATTTGCGTGTTGCTGAGAAATTCATTCATGAGGCAGAATTATTACAATGTAATTACGTGCGTGCATGCATTAAATGTTCAGATTTTTCGTCTGGACAATGCACCAAAGATGGCTGTAGAAGGAAGGAGAGTAAATCAAGCATTTTACATCGCTCAGACTTTGTGCCTGTCTCTTTAAAACGAAATAAGGCATGAGACCGCATGCCTTTTATGTCAAGTATTATCATTAAAGCAAAAGTAACAATGTTACGCTTTCTGTCGATCGTGGTGATAAGATATTCAAGGATCCTCAGGAATCTTGAGCTGAACTTTGAACACCGACACTGTTGTGACACTTTCCCTAATGGTTTTTTTTCGTCTGCCTGTTTTAATCCCTACAAATTCTGTATTATTTCATTAATATTTGTGTTGAATGTATATATTCAATTTAATAATTTCTTTAACAATCGTTTGCATGTGTTGCATTGGTCCCTTTTAAAGAAAAAACAAAGGAAAACATTTTCTGAAATGTATTGTAAATGTTATTAATATTAATTGCGCTGTGATTTGGACGTGTCTCGTTCTGATGATTATTTGTTAAAATATTATCATTGTAACATAATAGCCGAATAGGGTCCAAAACCAGTCAGTACCGGTTGGCTGGCTCCACTAGGCTTTTTGTAATACAAATAAAAATTGTACTATGCATAAATATCGTGTTTATGAACAATGGAGTGATGCTGCGGATGGCAAACATTATGTCACAGTTATACCTTCAAAACCATCTGTGCAACTGCAGCTGTGCACCTCCATATCAACCTCTGGATGCCACCTCACAAATCCATTTACTGACATCATAGGGATTGACAATCTAACTGTGCTAATAAAAAATATGTTTTTTTTTATAATGCCATCTGGAAAAAATATAAATAAAGGTTATAACACTTACAGTGCAAAGCCCGCCGTCAGACACAATCACAGCTCTCCGCAGTAGATATCAGTCTCGCTCACTGGGGCTAATTTGGTATTTACGAATGAATGTGAAGTAAGCCGCAATGCACGCTACTCCCAATGCGCCCAAGCCCAACCAACCGACTTGTGAAATTTCAAATTAAAAGTACAAACGTCTTCGTAAGAAATATGAAAACGTATAAAACTAAAGAAACAAATACAGATACTCCTCGACAGATCTTTGCTACTTACGTCCACTAACTAAAATAGTGTTAATCAACGGAGACTTTTGTTTTAAAAGAAAGGAATTCAGATTTTGTTATTTAATTTGAGATTTTGTTATTTGTTATTAAATGTGCTTAAAAGATTTCTAGACGCATGTCTAGACCTTGTGTGACATTAATTTAAGCAGATAAAGTGTTATATATTTTTAAACAAAACTCATGTACAGGTATTAAATAAATGCTTGAAATTGCATTCAGACAGAGAAATATTTGACAATAACATCTGAAATCCATAAGAAACCTTTACTCTTTTGCACCACCCTATGGCAGAGGACGAGCTAAAGATTAAAGTTATTTTCGTAAAGGGATATAGTTTACTCAAAAATGGACATTCATCATTTACTTATCCTCGTATAAATTTCTTTGTTCTAAAGAACACAAAAGACATTTTGAAGAACGCTGGTAACCAAACAACAATATGGCTCCCATTGACATTTCTCAATATAAATGTTGTGTTCCACAAATAAAAGTCACATAGGCTACATGTTTTGAAAGACATGAGAGTGAATAAATAATGACAGAAACTTATTTTTGTGTGAACTATCCCTTTAAGAAGAATATACTTATCCCCATTAGGGGCAATGGAGTGCTGGACCCTATCCCAGACTATCTCAGGCCAAAGGCAGGCAAAACAGTCACATGATGGCACACACACATAAACACATCCTTTAGAAACCAGAGTACCTGGAAGAAACGCATGGCAGCACGAGGAGAACGTGCAAACTCCGCTGGGACCTTAAGGCAGCGTCCCAGAATACCCAAAGTGTCCCATGTACAACAAACAGTCTCAACATTTTAATATAAATATCACAGGTCTTTATTGCCAATCCATACATCCCTATTAATTGTGCTCTCATTTACCAATTACAGGGAAATGATGCAAATACATACAAAAGCAGACACTCAGAAAACACTGCTGATGCTCTGTAAACTAACAAGAAATACTGCCTTGAAAAAGTGCTTTAAGAATATTCAAAAAGGATTAAACTTAAGTGTCTCGCACCCACCTGCAACAAAAAGCTGCAGGAGGCGTACGTTTAAACAGCAGTCAGAAATTTGCCTGATGACAGCTCAGCTCAATGTGTACCCGAGGCCATGCAGCATGGAAATGCAGTTAAAATACACAGCACTATTTTAAGCTCACCACAAATTGTACATTATCCAGTAAAAAGCATTTATAGTGTATATTCAAATATTTAATCCTAAAACATATGGCGCTTTGGAAAAACATAACAGCTTTTTAGTAGAGTGACAGAAAAACACATTGTGCCGATGGGAGTGTACTACTGTATATTTAGTAATTGTGTACTTAGTGAGATAACTGCATCATCTTATTGCATTACATATATGGCACACGTTTTGGTCCTAAGAGAGGGATTTGCAGAACCGCTGAGTTTAGGAAGATTCAAACAGGTGAGCAGATGTCTTCTATGAATGATCATTGTCCACTGGCCAGGCAGTGCTGCAGTACTGTTTCAAAAAGCCTTCCCGTCCTACAGGAAATAGTCTGGAGTGCGACGAGTAACATGGGGCTCTCCTCGACGTGGCGCGGGGTCAAACTGTAAACTGTAACAACAACAAAAAAACAGAACACATCAAAAAGTGAGATTAGATAAATGTGATTATATAGTCACACTATTTTTGGTTACACTTTATTTTACAGTGCCCGTGTTGCAGTGTAATTATACATTTAAGTACTGAGTAACAAA
Source organism: Triplophysa rosa (assembly GCF_024868665.1). NCBI lineage: Eukaryota > Metazoa > Chordata > Actinopteri > Cypriniformes > Nemacheilidae > Triplophysa > Triplophysa rosa. The sequence continues at coordinate 19,214,308 of NC_079902.1, forward strand.
AAGTAACTACCTGTACTTACTATAGGCTAGGATTAGGGTTTGGTTCAGGGTTAGTCACATGTAACTACAGTATGCATAATTTATAGTAAATACTATAGTAAATACATGTAACGTGTGTAACAAGGGCACCGTAAAATAAAGTGTTATCCTATTTTTTTTGCTCATAAACGTACAAGGAATACTTGAGCGTGTCATCAAGTTCCATGATGGCAGCCTGGTTACCACATCGGTAGCAGTAATTGGGTGCACTGAAGATGGTCACAACATTGCGTTCATGACACCAGTTATAACCCTGTAAAATGATTTGAAAATATAAGATTGTCATTGTTTTAACCAAGTTGATTATTTCACGTCTACCGCATATATTTATTTATCATTGACTTAAAACCATATTTTCGTACCATAATTATTGAAAAAATTCTAAATAGAGCATTGAAATTCATCCTTTTTCTTACCTCCATCACTAACTGGTGGGCACGTGAGACCAGAGTCAAGCAGTTGGCATGATTAAAAGTCTCTGAGATGTCCTGGCCAAATGTGTAACCTGCCCCTCTGGGGGAAATTCCCCAGCCACCGCGGTCATCCGGATCTGACCACAGCAAATCACACATGGGACCCTGCCAATAAGATTTCGTAAAGCTAGTCAGTTATATTCCCAGCTGGTGCTCTAAATGATTCTAAATAATATAATAACACTAGACATCTGTTCGATATTAACAGGTGGAATTTATACCTCATGGGGAACTTCTTGGATACGGTCCAACGCGCGAATGTGATCCAGTGTGTCAATTGAAGGTGATAATCCTCCATGGAGACAGAATATCTGTGTAGACAAGAATAAACCATAGAATATATCTGAGAGTTTATACACAAAATATAAGCTTAACAGACCTTTTTCCATCAAATTATTGTGCACTTTATTTGTGCTTTGACATAAATTAAACAAAAATCAATAAATAGCTTGATTAACTGTTATTAAGTTATTTACAAAGCAATTTACCTGTGTGTCTACAAGGGCTGTAAGCGGAAGGTAGTCAAAGAGGTCTGTGAAATATTTCCATACATTTGCATTTCCATATTTTCTCAGGCATTCGTCATAGAAGCCATAGACTTGTGTGATCTGTCTGCTTTCGTGATTCCCGCGTAAGATTGTGATTCTCTCTCGATATCGAACCTGAAAGATTTGTTCAAAACAAGTTGTCATGTCAGTCATATTCATATATTATATCAACACTCTGACCCAAACGCCACATAAACTACATTACAAAAGTCTATTGTGTCTTCTGAGCAGATGGCACATACCTTTAAAGATACCAGAAGTGTGACTGTTTCTACTGAATAGTAACCTCTATCCACATAGTCTCCCATGAAGAGGTAATTAGTATCTGGTGATTTACCCCCAATCTTAAAAAGCTCCATTAGATCGTGAAATTGGCCATGTACATCTCCACATACTGTCACTGGGCAACGCACTTCTTGGACATTTGACTCCTTGGATAAAATTTCTTTAGCCTGCAAAAGATAAACAGACAGACGCACTTAAACAACAGTCTCAGCCATTAAACCGATCTGAATAATTAACAAGATGAGGAAGGCACAGATGTTGACTCTACCCGTGACGAATATATTCAAGCATATGGTGGATAATGGCTAAACTGTCTTTTTTTAGAAGTAGGGCCAATTGCACAGTCACATCTATAGTAAATATTGTTTATTCAAGTAAAGAATATTGTAGATGAATCAACCAATAAAATTGGTACACCAATAAAAGTCATTTCAAGTGTCAAATCACTTATTTTCACTGCTGTACACTGTGAGGATGAAAAGAATATAAATAGCAACAAAGAATAACAGAATGGGGACAAATTGATTCATGGACGTGAAACACGACAACAAACGTCACTTCAAAAAACAAATATTTAATTCTGGGTAGTTAGTTTTTTCCATCTGTATTCACTGATGCGTTTTTACAAAAAGGCGCATCTGCCCCATCTAAAATCTCTGCCTGACAACGAATAACACTAAAGTGGGCATAACCCGTGCTCTGGTTGCTGGTTGCCAACAACCAATAGTCACATCCATGGCGCACAGATGGCCAATAATAGAATAATTCGGCACCGCCATCTTCGGATTCGCGGCCAGTGGGAAGAGCGCACCGCAACTGTATTTGAGCTGCGAACAAATATAGACAGTCTGCTAATGCGCCCACGAGCCGTCTGCCATAACACGTGTTTGAAACAATGACAGTGATGATGATGATGATGATGATGATGGCCGTCATATGTAACTCACCTTCTCACATAAAATCTTCACTTGGTTTTCCGACAGTTGCTTGCACTCGTTCAGTTGCTCGATCCATTGGTCCAATTCTTTCGTAAATGCCTTCTCGTCCATGTTTGCAAATTATCTAAGCATTAAAGTAATGATAAAAACAATCTACTATTACTCGGATTCTTTATTTGGGTCTGGCGTCAAAGTAATCAAGCGCAGTTTAGATTTGATCAAAATAAAACTGTTGACTCCATTTAAATACTTTAAGAACGGGAGAAAAACGAACTTAAGCGTTGCCAGCTTACTCCTTGAATATGAAAAGTATAATATTGTCCTCTGTAAACACGACACAGTTCAAAGAAGCTCGAAATCTCCTTTCACATGCTCTCATATGTCGGTCTGCTTATTATATGGTGCGCAGCAGCGATGAAGACTCCTTCGTGTAGGTTGACGTCACCTAATCCGCATTCAAAAATACGAAGGCTACTATAGATAAGGTTCTTTTACTATACTATTCAGGAGTCATGGCTAGCCATTGGTAGATTATCAAGGTGAAGCTTCATTACTCAATAAATATTCAAAAGCAGGCTTTCGTATTAGGAAAGTTGCCAATCACCGTCAGAAAGGCTTCATTAATATGAATAACTAGGCTATACCCTCGCCCAGCCACAGTAGAAATCATGGCAGATGCGTTGCTTTGTTTTCTGTGCTTTTGGTGCCGCCATCTGATGTAAGAGTGAAACAACAATTAGTAATGCTTTCATATTTGAGAACCGCTACATTTGAGGTGTTTTGGGGCAGACTGAAAGTTGCCTTTAAGAGATATACAGATATGGTATTAACAAGAGTGCGTTATTTGTGGTAGTTTAGAGGTTTTTATTAAGAGGGCAGTTTACTTAGACATACCTGATACTTACAGGATTTTTAATAATAACAATAATAAGAATTGCTCTAATTTTAGGTTGTCTCGAACTCTGAAATCATATAACATGCAATAGAATGTCCGTGTATAAACAGGTACGAATGATAGCAATACATAAAACAATAATGGTAATAATAATAATAAATAAATACATTTTTATATAAAACTAAAAGGCAGATTTTTAAGATAACACCCAACTTTTGTCGTAGTTTATGTAATATAGGTGTATTAGATTAAAATAGTATAAATTCCCATCAGCACCCGACGCATGCGTAAAAGCCATTCTACTATTTTATTATTTTTTCTAGCGAAAATGGCTGCCTTTCGGCTTTAAACCTCAACGGTTCAGGGAAAAAATATTCATTCCACAAACCAAAATTATCACTATTTTTGAACAAGGAAATCCCACGCGATTCAAGGATGTCCATATTTTTGCGTAAATAGCATTATGCTTTTGGTTTCAGGGATGGAAGAAATGTCTGTTTTATATTTAACCCTTCACCTTCCGTTCTAGATGAGGTACAGTACTTTCTTTATCCTTCATAATATGCAGCTTTATTCAGATATTTAGCGGACATTTGCATTTGTATTATTTCACCTCGGGTTTTATTTGCAGTTATTTCAAAACCGCTTAGGCATCACGCGGGGCGAGAAGATATACTAAACATATTGAATGACAGAACAACGATGGACGCACATAAACGAAATTCTTCAGTCGATTTACATTTTATTATAAGAGTTTATGTTTTTTTATTTAATGGTAAGGTGATGCGATCTACATTAAATGTAATTGTTTACGTAGTTTGCAAGGATCATTGTGGGCTTTCTCTCCCTCTGCATTCACTTACTGTAACGTTAACGTTAGTTATTTTTGCAGGCCCGTATTTTGTCTTTGACCAGTCAGACTTTTGCGGTAGATACAATACTTTTATAAATAAATATCATATTAAATGTTTTTAAATCCCTCCCGTTTATAAATTGCAATGCAATTAAATATGCATCAGACATCTCTTTGTACATTAATATTTTAAATGTATTTTATTTCAACAGAAAATGATGCACCAAGTAGCAAGCAACAGCAGTGACTACGGTTTGGGCAGCATAGGTGATGATGGCCAACACCAAGTCAGTCACTTTGAGCTGTGCAGCTCACAATCCAACAAATTCTACCCATCTGCCCCACCTTCCTCGCTCCAGCTGCCACTCCCTAATTTGCCTCCCTTGCCACAGGGGTTGATCAAGCCTATGTCTTGCCAGATGCAGGACACCCAAAATGAATTTCACTCCCAAACCGTTCGAATGAGGGCTGCAGAGGCACCAGAGGCATCCAAGAAGAAAAAGGGTCTTGGCAAGTCCGGACGACGAGGCAGGCCCTCGGGTACAACTAAGTCCGCTGGCTACAGGACAAGCACAGGACGGCCACCCGGGACAACCAGAGCAGCAGGATTTAAAACCAGCCCGGGAAGGCCGCTGGGCACCACCAAAGCTGCAGGCTACAAGGTGAGCCCAGGTAGGCCTCCAGGCAGTATCAAGACACTGGCAAGACTCAACAAACTGGACTATAGTGGCTGCAATGGTGCTCCGTTTCCATATACCATGATGCAGAAGAGGGCCTTGTGCGAAGCCACTGTGAAAGAAAAAGACACTGAGTAACAAAAGGTCTTTTCTATTTATTTCAAGGGGGGACTCGGGATGTGGGTGCATGTCCAAAGTCACAGTGAATTGTGTTTGCACAGCCAAACTCTTGCAATGAAAAATGAGAGATTTTGATACTTAAATGTACGTGTATGTGCCAGTGTTATTCATTTGATCCTTTTGTGTATCTTTTTCCAAAGACCTTTAGCATTACTGCCATGACATATGTTAACTTATTGTACAGATGTGCATGATGGTAGTATTGTGAAATAATGTTACAGTATCGAATCAAATATTAATCTTTTCGGTCATTAGACTTTGTTCAAGTGAAGTGTAGAAAGAACTGCAATTGTGTTGTTTACATTTAACTTAATCTTTTGTTCTAATGCTTTTGATGTGAACTCCTGGGATCAGTCTATACCACACATGACCTGTTTCACTTCAGATTCTGGGACACATTTGACTTTACCCAGTAATAATGACACCTTTCACCCGATGTGTATGTGTAAGTGCTAAGTTTGTAATGTCCTAATGGTATGTTTATCTTTTCTGTTGTTGTGTTGTATTTAAGAAATGTCTGGTGCCCTTTTGAAACAGACAATGGTGTTTTTATATGAGGTCAGATTTTAGGCATAACAATGCCTTTTCAAAAAGGTTTTTGTAAATATAACTGTTCATTTATATTCGGCAACGTGTTGTGTTCCAATCTAAATAATCGAGCCAATGAATGACTGAACCTAAAAACCATTACTACACGTTGCTTTGACTTTGTTCTGTTTTTAAGTATCACAGTTTTGTGTTATTAAATACACCTGATCTGCTAAAAAATAAACAAGTGTCACTCCAAAAAACATAAATGTTGTGTGGGGAAAATGCTGAAATGTTTACAATCATGAACTTAATTATTTGTATATAATGTGTTGTGAGCTGTGCATTCCTCCATTATTATGTAATTGAAGAATTATTACTATAATATAATAATATAATAATATTTAACAATCATAGTTCGTATAAAATAGATGGTTTAAAATAATATTGTTTTTGCAAAGACCAGAAGGTAATCATGAGGTAAGTAAATGCTGTTTCAATCTTAGGCGTCTGCTGTCCCCTCGTTTCACCTATAGAGGGACTGTCAGTCAGATGCATTTGATTAAACATTGTTTCGTATAAAGCCAATGCTTTACACTGGAATTGACAGGGGTCCGCGTGTCTGCGAATGTATGCGCACGTGGCGCAACTTTAGAAAAACGCAAGTTTATGAGCCTCTTCGGCCGTGTTTGTTCTGGTTTCAAAACACTTTCTATACAAACACTGAAGGCGGATTAGACCAAACAAATGTTTCGATTTTGAAAGAGTTAATGTCAACCGAACAATAACAGTGTCTTTATTGCAAACGCGTCGTCGCTATATCATAAATCGTAAGGTAGGCCATCAACCGGATTACATTTTGTCGGATGGCACAATGGAGGTTGCCGCATGTCTGACACATTACGCTTATAAGCGTGGCATGGCCTAATGTCAAACCACCCCCGAAATGCGCAAAAGGAAAACAATCATGTCACAGCCTGTGATTTTTTAAAAGAAACCAATGAAAAGTGTTTCCCCCGACAAGACTCGTATCGGCTACCTTGCAGAGCACGAGCCGTCTCTCTAAAATGGAGGAAGTTACGCCTTTGTTAGGACAAGGAAACAAATGGCGTGAGGGTTAAAAAGCAAATGCTCACTGTCGTGTACTTTCGAGCACTAAATGCGTCGAATGTTATACTGTATGCACGATGCATTTAAAGACTCGCTTAAATACTTTTTAGCGCGAGTACGAGATCTACCTGAGAAAAAGTGAATCGGGTTAAGTGGATGTGAACGTATACAGACTGGGGGTTGGGTGTGCGGTGCCGATTGGTCGCTCTCGCCAGCAGACACACACACACACAGGCAGTCAGATCAGGGCTTGTTTTAACACACATACACACAACCAGGGGCACTCGGCAAGCGGGGCAAACAATCATGTATTTAAATAGAATTCGTGGCCGATGCAAAAACGTGGTTTCGATGCATTGACGTGGTGCTTCGGGGAGAGTGACAGGCATTCCGTTTCATTCGCGTGTATTTATTCATCTGTATTTTTTCACGTTGAAGAGTGGAGAGAGAGAGAGAGAGAGAGAAATGAGTGCCGAGGCCGGGCCTACTGCTGCAAATGCTGCTGGGATTTTGCAGATCCTCTTTCAAAAATTGAGAAAAAGTAACGCTACGTGCTCGAGTTTGAGGGGCTTTCCGGTGGTTTTGTCGTGACCGAGCCGTAAATGGTAAGAAACCGACGATCTTTCTGCCGTACCTTTTGTATTTGGTGCGTTATTCGTCGTGGGGTTTTTAATGGGTGACTTTACTGCCGTGCGCTATGGTAACTGTTGATGGCACACGAGGATAATGTAACCTACTTTGCCGGCGTTTTCGCACTGAAATCGCACCAAAGGTCATTTAAAACAGTCCAGTGGGGACATGTCGGTGTGTCTGTGACATGGTGGCTGGGCTTAGCGATTTGTGTAGAGTTTTTCATTCTCTCAAGCGTTGTCTTGACGGATTCTTGACAAGACGGCCTGCGAGGCTTGCGGCTCAACCCGGGTAGCCATAACATAGCATGTGCACGATACAACGTTACAATGTGTCGCTGTTACAACATTACATTGCGACTGTTTACGGTGTCTGATTCATAGATGCATTTATTCTTTTCCATTAAATCACCATGTTTACTTCAATGCACTATTCATTTTTCTCTCAAAGCCTCCCACAAACCAGTCAGATCTTTTAAGACCATTTTCCTCTTTGTTTTGTTCCAGGATGGAGCCATGACAACATGAATCAGTCATACAAAGTGACTGGCAAGGATGGCTCAGAGTGTAGTGGCGATCCGCAGGAGACCAAGGCACTTGATAGCCGCATCAGCTCCTGTGGACACCAGAGCACAAAACGACAGGGGGACCAGGGGTCTGCCATGCATTTCTTAAACTCGGGCTACAAACTCTCCGCATCCCCGTTTTCGTACGCCCAAAGAGAGTCCACCCCCAACTACAGTCCGCTGAGAAGACTTCAGGACCTGACCACTATGGTGAACCACGTAGACGTGAGTTTGCCGGACGGGCGGAATAAATTGCACGTTCACAATCCCATTGGAAGTAGTGAGTTCGGAATAGGTCTCTACCACACCTCCAGTTCGCAAGGAAACGCTGACAGGACAACCATTCAGGATCTGGACAAGAACGGGTTCTCTCCCGTAAGCTCGGATAGCTTGGAACACTTTCCGTCCATCTCAAATGGATTTTTGCATTTTGAGTCGACGCTGTTTGACAGCGGGGATAGTAAAGATGAGGATGAGAGGGGAGATAAAGTGGCGGTGTTTAAAGATACACCAACCAAGTTCCAGAAACGAGATCTGGCCGTTACGAAAGCCCTCAGAAGCCAGAAACTGGACCTAAGTACAAACAAACATGGAAGTTGTAACCCTGTTGCTAAAAATATGGTGCGGGCCGAGCCTTCGGCCAGTCCCTCACATTTGCCTGTTGAGGTCATGATGGAGGATTTTGACAGTATGGATGACTATTCAGACAGCGATTGTGATTTGCCCAGTACTGCCAACAGTGCTTCACTATTCAACTCTGGCCTCTGTAAAAGATCAAATTCACCCAGTGACTCCCATTCAAATCCTGTAAGATCTTTAAATATTTAGAAGGTTTATTGTCATGTTGTCTGTATAGCATTCCGCTTCCTTACTGATGCGGGAGTTTAATAACATGGCAACATGTTACCTTTAACTAAATAACAAAATTGAATGGGGATTTATTTCATTACAAAATATAATATACTAGCCTATATATACATTCTGTACTACCTGTGAAATGTTTGGACACACCGTTTTTCATCTTCCAAAGTTATTCTTACATTTTTTGTATTATGGAAGAACTACTTTACTGAAAGCTACAAATTTAAATGAAAACTGTAATGGGCCAGATAGGGTCCAGCATACATAGAAGCCCCCTTCAGTACCTGCAGGCTCATGAAGTTGGATGAAAGGGATAGTTCACCCAAAATAAAATTTCTGTCATTTACTCACCTTCGAGTTGTTCCAAATCTGTTTTAATTTCTTTGTTCTGATGAACACAGAGAAAGTTATTTGGAAGAATGCTTATAACCAAACAGTTCTTGGACCCCATTGACCACCATAGTAGGAAAAATTACTGTAATTTATTGTTTTGTTGAACACAGAAGTAGATATTTTGAAGAATGTTTGACAGCAAACAGTTCTGGGGCACTTTTGACAACCATTGTAAGTTTTCATACTAAGGTAGTCAATGGGGTCCAAGAACTGTTTGGTTACAAGCATTTGTCCAAATATCTTTCTCTGTGTTCAACCAAACAAATCCATTAGTGCAGGTTTGGAGCAACTAGAGAGTGAGTAATTCATGACAGAATTTTAATTTTTGGTTGAACTAACCCATGACGTAATGCCACCCTGGGCAAAGGCTGGTTACTTTAAACAAGCTAAAATATTTGTTTAGCATTTGTTTGGCCGTTGTGTCATTTTGGTGACTTCACTATTATTATAGAATGTTGAAAGTTACAAAGATTATGTGCGTCCAAACTTTACACTTGTAGTGTATACATGTAACATACGTTACATTGAAAACAGTATTGTATTGTAGGAATAGTTCACCCAAATATGAAAAACCTCTCATAATTAACTCTGATGTCATCCCAGATATATGATCGTACACAACTTCCTTTCTTTTGCTTTATATAAAAATAATATCCTAGCTTTTTAATGCCATTGAATGTGGTTTAGGTTTTTGAAGCTCCCAAAGCACATCCATTATAAAAAATCCATAAGATTTCATTGGGTTAATAAATGTCCTCTGAACTGAAATAATAAATTGTGAGAGAAAATGATTGATGTTTTTAATTTATGATGACTGGTCACGGGACGCACACGACCCAGTGTGATTGGATGTTATTTTAACTTACTGTGCTCGGAGGTCTGTTTACATTTATATGTGATGTAAAAGTCGCTAAATAAGCATAAAATATTACTCGTTTTCTCTCACAAATGTATCGTTTTTCATATTTGGGTGAACTATTCCTTTAAGTGATATCAAATATGCTGTTTTATTCAAACGAACAATGACTTGATACAATATTTACACAAACTCAAAATCGGATCCATTGACAAGGATGTTGGTAGATTTTGGACCAGTAGGACCACTTTTATTAGTTATATTTATGTTTTAGATATGTGCCGATACATAGTGCAGAATACACATAACATATTTACCACTAATGAACACTCAATGTAGCGTAGTTATTTACAGCAGTTATTACCCAATGCTTTTTAACATAAAAGCTACTGTCATTGATGTATGAGAGTTGCTCTCCTTTAACCACAAAACAGCATAGCTCTTTGAATTTGACCTAGGCTTTATTTTCCCAGTGTCAGTAGGCATAGTGGCTAACTGTTTTACATGGGTAAGCATAGCATGCACTGTGCCTTTAGTTTACTCGCTCGTGTGGGTTGCAGTTGGGCTTCTGCCCACAAACAGCCCTTTGTAACCGTAAGACTGTTTGAAATGTTGAAACGGTAGCACAAACAACCCAGGTACTGATGAAAGCACTCTTTACTCATATATATAACATTTTAATGCCATTCATTTTTTTTACCCAAGTCCAACAGCCCAAAGAAGAGGCCACTTCCAAGTGTAAAGTACTCTTTTGGAGAGGTCGTGTGGGCCAAATTCAACCGCAGACCCTGGTGGCCCTGTCAAGTAACAAATGATCCACAGATTGAGGTCCACACCAAAATGAAAGGTGATTACTTTTGAAATGATGAGAACCACAGTTATAATTTCAGGCTTTTGTTTGTATTGTCATCTGATGTGATATGCTGGTTATTGTTTTGGTTGCAAAATCTTGTTTATGCACTTATTCCTCTCCCGTCAATTATAATTTGGACTGTAAGCACAACAGCTGACTGTTTTGTCATAAAAACAATAACATTTTCAAACCCATAACTATGGCAGAATTGTACTGTATCAGAAGATAAACTACCCTGAATGCTAGGTAGTGCGACAGACGGTTGTGTTGACAGAGACTACACAAATGTTTTGATTTCATTTTAAAAACATTTGTGTTTGTGTCAAAGAACAATAGATCCCATGAAATAACTACTGTTGTCCTATTGTGATAAAATGATGCTGGAGGTCAGTGCCCAAATTCACCAAATTCCAAAGTTTAGATTCAGTTTTAGGGGAATTATGGTATTATTATTATTAAGGGTGTGTATTTTCCTAACGTAAGAGGTTTGTTGCAAATATCTGCAGGTTCTAAGATGATGTCATATTGCATTTTGCAGATCCCAGTCGTCGGCCGTGTCGCCTTTATTTTATCAAAATGTTTGGGGAGATAGTAGACCAAGCATGGGTCCCAGCAAAAGCCACGTTTCCTTTTGAAGGAGGTCATCAGTTTGAAAAACTGCCGGTGTTGAGACGGAGAGGAAGACAGAAGGATAAAGATTACAAATACACGGTAAGGAATGTATACAAATGAATGTGGAGTTTGTCTTGCATTTAAAGGAACAGTTCACCCAAAAATGAAAATGCCATAGAAGGAAAAATGGCTTTGTAATTTTTTTGTTCTGTGGAAAACAAACGAAGATATTTTGAAGAATGTAGGAACGAAAACAGTTCTGGGGCACTTTTTGACTACCATTGTCATTTTTCCTACTATGGTAGTCGATGGTGGCCAAGAACTGTTTGGTTACAAGCATTCTTCCAAATATCTTTCTCTGTGTTCATCACAACAAAGAAATATATACGGAACAATTTACATTTTTGGGTGAAATGTCCCTTTAACTTTGTTATATCAGATATTATACAATAAACGTTTCTTATCAGACTCATGATATTTTTTCTCTACAGGTTCCTAAGCGTCTCATGCCATCATGGAAAGCTAGCGTCTTGGAGGCAGAAGCAGCGCTGTCCAAACAGTTAAACAGTGATCCGCCGTTGACCTTGGTTCGAGATGTACACTCACCTGTTTCAGAAGACAAGGCACCAAAAAGCCCTACTTGCCCAGCGTCTACTACACTATCCACATCATCAAGCACATCTTTGTGTAATGGATTAGATCCATCCGTTAAAAGCATAGCCAAACCTAGCACTGCAAACAAAAAGAAGTGTTCAAATAAGAAAAACAACTCGGTCATAAAAACTCCAGTGAAATCGAACAGCAGCTCTTTCTCGAAGTTATTGTCAAATGCTTCGGACGGCTACAAAAACACAAAGTGCAAATCAGACCCTGTGGATAGCCCGTATTCAGATATTGACTCCGTTCCGAGGATTCTTTGCCCCAAACGTTCAGAGGAATTGCCCCAAAAAGAGGTGGCACAAGAATCGAGCACTAAACCCAAGAAAGACCAGCCCAGTAAGAAGATTAAAAAAGCTTGCTCGGAAAAGCCGGTTAAGAAGACAGAGTCTGGTTCGAAATGCACAACGAACATTAAGCTGAAAAAGTCAACGCCCAAAGACAAAACACTTAAGGTTACAAACTCCAGACAGAAGGAAAGCAGTTCTTCCGGGTCAGATGGATCTTTCGCCATGCACTCTTTCTATTTGCCCGCCAGCAGTGGTTTAATGTCAAGAGCGCTTGCGGCCAGCGAAGAACCCGAGGACATTGAACACTTAAATCAGGAGCCTGAAGAGCCGAAATCTCGCTCGCCGTGTGCTGGATGCAACCGCTTCGATTCTCATAGTAAGTGTACGTCACCCAATGATCGATTAGAGTCCTCAAAGCAAAAATGGCAGTTAAAAACCGAGACAGGTGAAGATTCCACTGATGAATCGTTGTCCCACACACCCCCAAACCCAACACTGATCAAATTTACCAGAATCCGCTCAGAGAAAAATGGCATTCACAATGGACCCCAGCTTAAAAACGAGAACATGTTCTCGGACGCATCGTCTTTGTCTGCCCCGTCTCCCTCCATCTCCCCCATGGATGCCTTCCAAGACATGAAGGAGCTTTCTTTCAGGTCTCTAGTCAAAGAGGAAAGCAACTCAGGAGAGCCTTCGCTCCGTGCAGACTCGAATTATAAATTCAGCACTTTCCTAATGCTGCTGAAGGACCTGCATGACAGCCGTGAGATCGAAGGGAAACCTTTGACGCTCCCCCCAACTTCTCCATCCTCTCTCATTAGGGATGAACCCTCTCTCATCCCCACCGGTGAAGACGCAACGGCTAAGTTACTTTGCGAAAAGGAATGGAAGACTATTGGGGATCAGAACGGTCGGCAGGTGAAGACGTCAACGCCAATCAGCTCCAAACAAAACAAGTCCAAGCCGAAATCTGAGAAAAAAGAGGCTCCGAAACTGGAGGATGGGAACAGTTTAGTCTCGCAAATAAAAAAGCACAACACGTCAGGAGGTCTTGATGCACACAAGAAGGTGTTGCCACAGTTAGGAGGACTCTCTAACTCTCATCTCGATGCTGTTCAAGATGTATGTGGCAAGGGCATGATATCTAAAGTCGCGCCCAAGAAACGATGGCAAACGTTGTGCAGCATTGGGAACAGCCTGAAGCCAAAAAGCGATACGGTCGGTTTGAATCAAGATGTAATGCAGGTGTCCGCAGAGCTCAATGGAGTCTTCAAAGAAAGTCAGGAAACTCCACATTTAGACATCCCAGATAAAAAAGATAGTTCAGGTAGATCCACTAAAATATGTGAAGTTTAAAATCAGATGATGTTTTATTATGAATTAAATTAATATAGATTTTTTTGTCTCAGAAAACAAAAGACTTCGAAAACCAAGTAAGAGATTGATCGAATCCAGTGAAGAATATGAACAGGTATTTACTACGAAGAAAAAAATGAAGCCCTTCAAAGAATCCTGTAAAACAGTAAGTTATTTCAGAATCAATTTCTAAAACAAAAGTTATTGACACTATTCATAACATCTTATTTCTATATTTAAGGTTGGTTTGACCACGAATTAAATAAGTCATTATTTATTCAACATGTCTTGAAATCAAGATAATATTTTCCTTGGAACACAAAAGAGGGCAAGATTTTCATTAAATAATCCTTGAAATTTGAATTGTTTCTTAACACAAAGTTGTTGTATGGCTTCTAATACATAACATACAGCTCGTGAGTTATATTTTGTATAATACTTTTGACTAATATGCTAAAAATGTTTTATGTTTCACATAACATGAATAAACAAAATACAGAATTACTATTTATGGGTGAACTGTATAGTGTACAAAACGTTTTCTCTTGAACGGAGAGTAAATAATGTTTCCTCGTGTGTTTTCTGAAGGGCCCCTGGATCACTAACACGGCACAGCCACCATCAGAACAGATGGATGCAGTTGATGCTTTCAGCTCACCACCCGAAAACCCACCAGAGAAGTCCACACCAGAAGAGCTAAACCCATCAGATAGTCATGTCCCAACTTCAACATCCTGTGGAGACGCCTCACTAGACAGAGAATCAAGCGAGAAGAAGCCTGATAAGAGTATGTAGTTTAAGATGGCGTACACATTGCAGTTTAAGATGGTTGTGGTCTATTCATAACCAGTTTGTAATTCTTTTACAGCATCCTCTGAACGAAGGAGACCACGTAAGCCTATACATAGGATTCTGGACTGGACTTTTGAGGGGGAGTCTGCAAAAATCCCAAAGAAAAGGGTGGGTGATAAAAAATAGGGGTCTTTGTATGAATTACACAAAATAATAAAATAAGGAGTTGTATTTTTTTACTACATATTTTTAACTCTGTTATACCAGGAGAATAAACAACAAGGTGACACCCAAGAGGACACGGTTGTCAAAGAATTGCAGGTAACATTCTTGTCTGTGCTATGTTAGAGATACAGAAAATGCAAAATGGACTAGTTAGTGGGTTGCCTGAAATACTAGTTGACTTAAATATTCAATAATACATATGAAATGTTTTTTTACAGTTTTTTGAACAACCTGTTTCTTCAGTGCTATTGTTTTTTGTTTTGCTTTTTTTTAAACAGGAAGTGCCTGAACCAATGACATCAAGCCCAGCTGCTGTATCACGTAAGCCTGTTTTTTATTCCTGTGCTTGACTCTTGTTTACTTTTTGTTGCGATTTGTGGGTTTTGAAAATTCTACTGCCATTTCAATATGTCTATGATAACTCTTCTGTCTACAGCAGTGGCACAAAGTGAAGCTGAAACATCGTCTCCAGTTCAGAACGACACCCCCAATGTCTGTCAGATCCAGCTGGATGAGGAACAGTTCAGCCCATCAAAGCCCCAAACAAAAGAGCCTCACACCAACGGCGAGGACAGCCTGATCGCTGAAGTCAGTATTGCAAGTTTCTCATCACCCCAATGACTTGTGTACAGTTACACAAGTACACAACGCATAAGCCCAAACATAAAGCAGACTGATCCACATTTGAATAATCGTATTTCACCAAGTAACCTGCTTCTCTGTTATGTTTTATTTTCAGGTTTTTGGTGCGGGACTCAATGACAGTGCTTTTTCAAGCAGAGATTCTTTATTGGGTGATTTGGGACTCTCAACCAGTAAAAAGTCAGGGGAAAGGGGCGGTGGTGCGTCATTGAAGGAGAATGTTTGCCAGGTAAATCCAATCTGGACCAAGTGCCACATGCATGTGCTTCTATTACAGCTTATCGCTTGACCTTTTTTGCTTTTGTCTTTAAGAAGCTTCTTCGGTTACTTTGTAAATCCACTCTTGTATATACTTGTAGGTATGTGAGAAGACTGGTGAGCTGCTCCTCTGTGAGGGGCAGTGCTGTGGTGCCTTCCACCTGCAGTGCATTGGCCTCACTGAGACACCTAAAGGGCGCTTTATCTGCCACGAGTGCAAGAAGGGTAAGTTACCGTTCCCGTGACGCCTGCCCACTCGATTTAACAACGCAAACTTGCATGAACAGTGAGCTCTCCCACGTTTGTAAGATTTTGAATGGTCTTGCCATTCTAGGTGTGCACACGTGTTTTGTGTGTAAAAAGCCTGATAAGGAGGTGCGGAGGTGTATGATCCCCGTGTGTGGGAAGTTTTACCACATGGATTGCATTATGAAACATTCCCCCACCGTCGCTCAGAACCGCGGCTTCCGCTGTTCCCTACACGTCTGTCTCGCCTGCTACATCACCAACCCCGCCAACCCTGGAATCTCAAAAGGTGACCGTCATCCACTTCTTCCACGTCATCCACCTGTATTTTTTTCATGGGTTTGATTGCCAGGATGTGAAGCCTAAATTCACTGTCAGTCAGCAAATGTCGCTGTTTTGGAACAATGCACATTGTGAAAAGCACTGTTGAAATGAAATATAAATGGGTGGTTAAAGCTCAGTGATGTCACCAAGTATGATAAAAATGTAAAATCTGAAAATAAATTTGAGAGCATGACAAACTGATTTGGTGTTCATAACTTGTCTATTTCGTAGGCCGTTTAACCCGCTGCGTTCGGTGCCCTGTGGCCTACCATGCCAATGACTACTGTATGGCTGCCGGCAGCGTCCCATTGGCCAATAACAGCTTCCTGTGTCCCAACCACTTCACTCCACGCAAAGGGTGCAAAAACCATGAGCACATTAATGTCAGCTGGTGTTTTGTGTGTTCTGAAGGTTTGTACTGTTAATATTGATCATTTATTCCGATGCATTAATTATTTTGACTTGTCCAGTAAGCAGCCACTCTTAGCACCGACCTAGCAAGGCCTTAGCAATTTCTTAAAACCAGCATGTCTGCAACACCCTGTCATCACATTCTTTGGATTCAAATGTCCATGCATCTTCTCTCTCTGTAGGAGGAAGTCTGCTCTGCTGTGAATCCTGTCCTGCTGCTTTCCACCGTGAATGTCTGAATATCGACATGCCTCAAGGAAGCTGGTTTTGTAACGACTGTCGGGCCGGAAAGAAACCCCACTACAAAGATGTTCTGTGGGTGAAAGTGGGACGCTACAGGTTTGTGTGCTGATTCACCAGTACAAGCTTCACCAAAATCACAAATAAGAGTTTTCAAGTTTCGGATTCTTTGTGGCAGGTGGTGGCCCGCTGAAGTGACTCAACCGAAAAGCGTCCCTGAGAACATCTACCGCATGAGGCACGAGGTGGGCGAGTTTCCTGTGCACTTCTTTGGCTCCAAAGACTACGTGTGGACGTACCAGGCCCGATGCTTCCCCTATATGGAGGGCGACGCCAACAATAAAGAGAAAATGGGAAAGGGTGCAGATGCCATCTATAAAAAAGGTGCACTCAAAATATTTTCTGTTCCTGTTCGTATTTGTTTTTTTACAAATTTTTTACAAATTCGAAGTAACGAAAGAGTTCATATTACTCAACAATGATATTTGATATTTTAAAAAGTGGAACTATGTCATATTGGGAGCAATATTGATCTAAAGAATCACTTCTTTACTATCTCTCAGCTTTAAATGAAGCAGCCGATAGATTCAGGGAACTTCTGGCAGAAAAGGAGATGAGACAACTCCAAGAAGACAGAAAGAACGACAAAAAACCTCCTCCGTACAAACACATCAAGGTATGATGGTGTAATTCCTTCCGCTTAAAGACGAGCCTTGTGCTTGATCTGTATTGTTTGGTTAAGCATTTATTCTGTAAATCTTTCATTTTAAAACGTTTACTTCTGTTGATTCTGTTATCTCATGCTGTCGTCTCTGTACATCCATTGATTTCCAGGTGAACCGGCCTATTGGGAAAGTACAGATTATCACAGCCGATCTGTCCGAGATACCTCGGTGCAACTGCAAGGCCACGGATGAGAGTCCGTGCGGCATTGACTCGGAGTGTATTAATCGCATGCTGATGTACGAGTGTCATCCTCAAGTGTGTCCAGCAGGGGAACGCTGTCAGAACCAGTGCTTCAACAAACGCCAGTACACTGAGGTGGAGATATTCAGGACGCTGTCACGTGGGTGGGGCTTACGCAGTGTGTCGGACATCAAAAAGGTAAGCGTGTTTCATTTATCACCAATATTATCGTCACCGCATCTTCATAGGAGCCACCCTTAGAAAGCCTAGAATTGAAACAAAGGTACTTGGCATTTCATCAACCAGCATCTTGCCCTGGAATTGATTATTTTATTCAAATATAGGGAGCATTTGTGAGCGAATATGTCGGTGAGGTGATCGATGAAGAGGAGTGTCGTGCCAGAATCAAACACGCGCAGGAAAATGACATTTGCAACTTCTACATGCTCACACTGGATAAGGTCGGTATCACTTGGGTCAGGTCACGAATCTTTCCAAATAGTTGTTCTCAATTAACATGTGTTATCTGTGTATGTGCAGGATCGCATCATCGATGCCGGGCCGAAGGGAAACCAAGCGCGTTTTATGAACCACTGCTGCCAGCCGAACTGCGAGACGCAAAAGTGGACGGTCAATGGAGACACTAGAGTCGGGCTGTTTGCCTTAGAGGACATCCCCACAGGTAAGCTCAGACCTTTAGCTCAACTAGTAGAGCTCGATGATGATGAAGGTCATAGGTTCGATACCTAGGAAACACAAATTGAACAAATGTGCATTTAGTTGCTTTCGATGAAAGAATCTGGCAAATGCTTGAATGCAAAAGTAATGTGGTTGTAAACAATGAGTGAATATTTGTAATATTCATGTCAACTGTTGTCAGGTGTGGAGCTTACTTTTAACTATAACTTGGAGTGTCTGGGAAACGGGAAGACTGTTTGTAAATGCGGAGCCCCTAACTGTAGTGGATTCCTTGGTGTAAGACCAAAGGTATGATGGCTTGCATACATTATGTTGTTTTTGTTAAATATACTGTACGTTAAGATGTATATAGCTTTATACTTTTTTTTTTTTTTCAAATGAAGTAGGAGACTAAATTATTTTTTATGATTTCAACAGAATGCTAAAATCATGTTCATATTCCTGATATAGAAGTTACATTTGTATGAGGGAATGTCAACTTTATTCTGTGACTGCTTTTAAATTCATGTGTGATATGACAAAATTTCTCTTCAGAATCAGCCTCCATCTGATGATAAGAACCGAAAACTGAAGAAGAAGGTTGCAATAAAGCGGAAGAGTCAGTTGGAGGTCACCAAGGAAAGAGAAGATGAATGTTTCTACTGTGGAGATGGAGGGCAGATTGTGTCTTGTAAGAAGCCCGGCTGTCCCAAGGTTTACCATGCTGACTGTCTGAATCTGTCCAAGAGACCTGCAGGTAAATAACATCTCGTTTTCATATGGCATGTTTCTTTTTACATCGTTTTGCTTTGTCTTGAAGTTCAACTGCAATGTGTTTGTTTGATAAAGATCCATTCAAGACCCTCTTTAAGACCCAAAGAAATTGCATTCTCTTGGAGGTGGTGTGATTTATTAAATTTGCAAAAACAAACATCTATTTTCTATCAGTTTTGTTGGAATAACGTAAACTGTAAGATTATACACATGCCCTGGAACAGGACTTAAGACAACAGGGTCAATTTTTGATTTTATATTTACCTCAAAGGACCTCACAGGTTCATTGTAACCTCAATGAGATTTTATTATTTTAAAGCTGAACGTCAAGTTTTAGTTTGTAAGTCATAAGTAGTCATGTCTCAAACTACCTGGTGCATTTTTTTTAATCAGGTCGCTGGGAGTGTCCGTGGCATCAGTGTAACGAGTGCGGAAGAGAGGCGGCGTCCTTCTGCGAGATGTGTCCCAACTCCTACTGTAAACAGCATCGTGAGGGAATGCTTTTCATCTCCAAACTAGATGGCAAACTGTCCTGTAGTGAACATGACCCGTGTGGCCCCGATCCTCTGGAGCCTGGGGAGATTCGAGAATACATGCCCGGCACTCCCATCCTACACACGCCTCCCAACAGGGCCGGTGCGGGCCTCTCCGCAGTCAGGATTCCCCAACCCGCCCTTCCGCCTGCAGCTCCCCTATTCATCCCCGCCCCGAACAGACCCGTATTCAAAGCCCAAAGCGAACCATACACCGACAGTGTCGAGATGGACAGTGTAGTTTTGCCATCCTCGTCCCCTTGTAAAGACATCAAGGAGGAAGATGTCAGCGATGAGGGGGAGGTGGTGGAAGGGGTCATAGGAGACGAGGGAGACGACGGAGATGACGAAGGCCTTGAGGTGGTAGATGACGATGAGGAAGATATGGACTATGGCACGTTGGGGTTTGAGGATGATGATGAAGACGAAGAGGAGGTGGACTGGGGAGATGAATGCGTAGACGAGGACTTTGAAGATCAAGAAGACTTAGGAGAAGTGGAGGGGGACGACCAGGAAACATCATGGGACGAGGTCATCGAAGGAGAAAAGTGAACTCGCCTCTTTTGTTAAACGTACTTCTCATGCACACAAAATCTCTCTATGATGAGGAAAGCTTCAAAGCTGTCCGAGCACAGCGGACGACCAGTAACGGCAGAGCAGGGAGCAGAAACTGCCCGACTGAATGCAACTTTGAAAACAATGCACATGTGCAAGATTGTTGGTATCGGCTTGCCTTCTCAATCCAAGTCCTCTTTGAAAAGTACTTCTAGAGGGTTGGACCTGGTGCTGTGGGACTGTGCCTGGCTCAGTCCTGTTGTTGGTATATAATTCATGTCTGGTGCTCTTTTGTGCATTTTATTTCCTCCTCAAACTGTTTACATTCTCTCAAACTCTGATCTAAACAGATTGGAAGACCTCACGTTGGGCAGAAATGGGGCAGCATCATGCCAGAAAATTTCATGCAGTGTCTTAAGAAACACAGATGTTGATCATGCTGTTGAGCAACCTCGTAACTTGTCTATTTAAAAAAAAGTCAGTTTCTAATAAAACGGAAACAAGCAAAGCAGTGGCAAATTAACATTTTGGCCCTCCACCTGTAAAATTAAGGATTAAAATGACCAAGTCACAACAGTATGGCTCGTAATTCCACCAAGGGTTGTTATGGTACTTGAAATGTTTTTTCTCTGTTCAACTGGAACTGTCCCTTAATACGGCGCAGTAACTGCATGAAATGATTGATTTGTGTTAGAGTAAAAAAAAAGAAATATGACATTCCAATTTCTCAGCAAAAGCAAATATCATAAGTGAAGAAAGGGTCAAGAAAATTAGTAATTTGTATGATTTTGTTAATTCTAGAGAAGTAATGATAATCGTCTGGGCTTGAGACTTCTAGGAATGATGGGTTTGTGCTTCTTAGATAAGCTTGATGTTACAGGAAGTTTACATTTCTGCTTTGCTCAGTTATTGAATTTCGGTCTCCATCTTGAAATATGATCAGGTGCCTCACTGCGGTAACTATTAAGATCCGAAAATTCTAGCCCCATTATAAACCTGTGTATGTTTTATGTTTGTGTGTCTGTGTCTTTAAAAGGCACGTATGAATGTTTTGCACTCTTTCAGAGTTAATGACGAATCTCGATCATGTCTTCATAAAACCCTTAAGGAAAAACCATTCACCAATTTATACAGATCTTTTTATTAAGCACCCACTGAAATGCTTGTGTCTAAAAGCTGAAAGTTAATGTGACAGATGCCATCTGATAAGAGAAAGCATCTCATCATGGCTTCTCAAGTCATGCATATTTTACTAAAAATATGCAACCGTTCCTCTTTTTCTTCATACAGAAGACTAGCTTTGTTTTTAGATGCTGTGAAAATCATGTTTTCAGAAATTACAAGCACCTTTTTGTTTAGCAATATTCTGCACCAGATACAAATCCTTTTTTAAAAAGCTGAATCATCTGGTAAAACATTGCAAAGTAAATCCATTTGTTTGGAAATGGAGATGTTGTCACTGTTATTGGGCCGTTTCAATGCCTTTTGGCCTTGCCCTACAATTTCTAATGTTCTTCAAGCGTAAACCATGTGAATGCTTTTTTTTTAAAGAATTTTTTTCGTTACATCAACAGCCTTTGTACTTCTGTTCTTAGCTCTGTGTATTCTTTCAAAGTCATGCTTTTCTTTTGTATTTATGGACCTCCTGTAATCTTCTACTCTTGGTTTTGTGTTTCTCGTGTTTGGTAAGTCTGCTGCTGTGCGTCGGCAAGCTTCGGCCCCTTGATACCATGAAAAGATTGAAATGCAGATGATGGTTTCCTGAGGACATTTGGGCGAAATGTTTGCTGCCATGTTAGAGACCCATGATTTTGTACTGTACCTTGTGCATAATAAATATTATAAGTAAAATTTTACAATAGACACAACATTCTCCTCTGATTTTGATCAAGGCCTTGAATGAAGTACAAGCAAGGATAGATCTTAAGCAACATTTTACGTACAAAGTTATTGAATTAATAAAAAACACAGCATGCAACAATAACTTCTTTCAGTTCAATGTTTTCTAAGTGAATGAAATAACAGGAAAAATATAAAATATGTAACATGCCACCTACAGTATAAAATACATCGATGTCACAGATTCCTCATATTATAATTATTTTTATTCGTACATGGGTATTAAATTCCTTTGGGGTGATGAAAACTCAGAACTGTAAATCTTGTAATTCAGCGTAGGCTAATCTTACGAATAGAAGGTATGCATTGACGTCACTTTCCCGCCGGGACACGCTCCCTTGAGTGGTAAAACTAAGGCAAAATGGAACAAAACAAAAAACCGGGACTAAAACACGCAATTATTTGCTGAAACTACAAGCACCTGGACTCGACGGTGAAACTTACGACTACCTTATGACTTACAAAGGAATCAGGTGTTCTTAGACACTCAAATGTTGCGCGGAATTGCGTTTCCTGATATTGTAACCATTCATTTTGCCCAGTGTTTTACCACTCAAGCAGGCGCGTTCCGGCGTGTTCACGTAGGAAAGTGACGACACGTGCATACCCTCTATTGTATTGAGGCATTAGCACTGACACCGCCAGGCCACAGGTGGCGGAAGAGCACCGAGCATTCAGTGACTGCATCGCTTCAGGGACGTCTGCTGGAAGAGTGCTGTCAAAACAGGCAAGAACATCATGTTTTATTTAATATATTTGTATGATTTTGCCTTCTGAAATATATTACATTTAAATACTAAATGAGCAGAGTTGTAAACATCTGAAGTGTCAACGTTCAGGTTTAAATTATGGGTTTAATAGCCGTACAGATGAATATATGTTGTCCCGGTTATGCTAACAGGCTAACTGGTTGTTTTGATGAAACAGTACCTCGTATCCATAAACAATTTGAACGGTTTTGCATGCATCTTTATAAAAAAATTAATGTAATTTTACAGACATGCTCAAAATAGTTGG